>NW_027017715.1:0-227877 GCF_036013445.1 Caloenas nicobarica
GCTCATTATATAACGACTCCGATTTTGCAGTGCTGGATTGAAAGCTCTCTGAGATGAGCCAGACAGGCTCCTACTTGTTTACAAGGCATGTTCGAACACTTACAGCTCTGGAAGTGCTGTGGTCCTCTGTGTACTACCACACTTGTTTGCAGTCTCACTTATAACAGCTTTCAAAAGCATTTCGCGAACTAATTTGAATAGAATTCTGTGATGGTGCTCATTTTCTTTGTTCACAATAATTTGGACTCAATCATGTATCAATTAAACATCTTAACGGGACTCTTGAAAACACATAGCCAACTACTAGGCAAATGACTTTTTAAGCTTCCCAGGAGACTAGATATGTATATCAGGTATTAGCTAGATAACACATCAGTTTCTGTGGCTTTAGGTTTGTATTGTGTTGGAAGACTGTAATACAGTGGTGAAAGCTATAGTAAAAATTCTAGAAAAATAATTATTTCCTGTTGCATTACTACTTTTCTGCAGCTTTATTTTTTTCTGACTTTCGTGTACCATTTCTTCTTCCCTTGAGCCAAGGAGAATATAAAACCATATAACAAACCATTTTTTCTATAATGCACCTGTGAAATCAGACTGACCTTGACTTTTGTTTCTAAGTATCTATATATTCCTTTTTAAGAAACAGAGATGGAGAGGGCATGCAAGGAAAATCAGACATGGAATGCAGAATGGTCTTGAATCTCAGTTAACATGGTATTGTGACAGGCCAAAAGATTTGATGAGGTAATACACTCACTCCATGGTGCTGAATGATTGTACTAGTCCATTTGGGAAGCTTACTTATCAGGACCACTTAATGTAGATATATGAACCAACAGCTTTTTATCACTTCAACAGATATTCTCCCCAATTTCTTTGGTTTCAGACATCTGTACTAAGAGAGGTTTTATAGATGATGTAATATAAGTATGTGAATCAAAAAAAGCTCAGATCACTCGTTTATTGATTTGACTTTTCATGCTCAAATTATTTAGTTGATGGATGACATTAGGTGTACAAAGTAATGAAAACATAGGACTAGACTATCTCCATCTTTTTGTTAATGGTTTATCAAGATGTATGGGATGGATTTGTACTTGTCTGGGGGCAAGTTTACTTCATTTATATCCAACATTTGCAAATACCCTAGCCACTTCAATATCCATAGAACCTGAAAGATAAGGCTGCAGAGCAAAGATATTATTTTCTTATTTATGAGCACCATCAATTAGTTTTCTCCCTCAATGCTTTGAGAACTGTATTTTCTCGATATCTGATCTGCTCAGAGCTTGGCCTGGGCTTTCACAGGCACCTGTTGCTACTTTATTTGCTGTATGTATGCACACTGAATCCTTGACATGGTTGCCTCTGCCTGAGGCCTCAGCTAAGGTTCTCTCAGAAGCTGTACTGCTTTTAGAGGAAAATCCTGTTATTCTCCTCCACCTGCCTTCTCTTTCCCCATAATCTATTTTGCATTTTCTCATGCTATTTATTAATCACTGTGCAAACAGAGCAAATAAATTGTTTATACTTAAGCCAAGTTGTGTTTGCAGACAGAGTGACAATTGGGAGTCACCTCTATTTTTTTTTTTTTTTTGGTCATTTATGGTTTATTATGGTACTGTAATAAATGAAGATAAGTTTGAATGGCAAGGAACTTTGAAGACATTTGGAAATCTTCTAAATCTCTGTTGTTTGGAAGTCTCAGAATGGAGAACAGCATTCTCTTCTTACCCATCAACTTCTTACTCTTTATGCTTGAAAAATTTCAGGGTGCAGGAGAGTTTCTATCCGCTTTCCACAAGTATCACAACTAGAGTGTGCTAAACCTTTCTTTGGTCCTTTGTTAGGTCACTCTAGTAAAGCAGGGTATCTTCCTACACCTCCAAAACTGTTTCCTCAACTGTCTAGAAAAACAAAGATAGAATTATAAGCCAAGAGTGCCTGAGATTTGAGCCTGAGTTTCCCTTAGTATCTCTTAGACAATAAATGACTTCTTCCTGTTTGGGCTTTCCTCATTGTAAAATAGGAATAACAATACTCAGGTGCAAAAGGAAGTAAAATATGAATCCAAGTGTCTACAGAATGTAAATACATGTAAATCTTTGTTTTCTTTTTGTGTTGTATTTGTGCAATGCACATAAAAATATTGGCATAAATTGTTGGTTAGTAAGGAATGAAGAAGCTGTATTAAATGGAAAATCACAAATTCGAGGACTGAAGAAGCTGTATTAAATGGAAAAATACAAATTAAGTCTGCAAAATGTAGAGCATACCTTTGTAATTGCTGTCTAAATAAAGAATTATAGTGATAGATTTTTTACTGTATAGACTATAGTATAATGAAATAGTGTTGTCTATCTCAACAGAGGTCTTGAAAGACAAAACCAGACACACTGACCTCTGTATAGCCGGGCGAAATGACATCATCAAAATATATGCTTCCCAGTTATATAAGGGAAGACAAATAAACAGAAATTAAAATAATTAGAAGGGATCACTGAGAAAGAGCAGCCAAAAAGGAGACAGATTACTTGTATATTACAGAGTATACTTAAACCCCAGTACATTACAGACAGAGAGTATACAGTGGATAAGTAAAATCAACTGATTAAAGAATTATGAAGCATCCACTTCTAATTTAGTATTTACAGACTAATGGTTTTTATGCCACACTTGATTGTTTTATTAGTATTTTATTGTGTTTTCATAGACTACTTTTGAATGCAGTGTTGCATTCCACTGTCCAAGAATAATTCAGTATATCTGTTGTTTCCTTAAAATGTCTTTTTTTTTTTTAATTGGATTTTTAAACTTAATTTTTATTTTTTTCTTTTTCAATAAAGTCTTGCGATTTTCTTTTTTTTCTTGAAAACATCAACTACTTTGCCTTTGAAAATTAGAAATATGTGACACAAGTAATATTGGACATAGGTACGACTGGGGAAAAACTGTTTATGAAAGATTATAAAATAATGTCAAATTAATCAGACTGTAAAGGTCTTCTATATAACCTTCTATATCACTGTTTCCCACACAACAATTTAAACAGGGAGTTAGCCTTCTTTGAACTGGCTGGAATATGATCCTTATAGCATGATACTGGGTGACAATGCAATGACACGACTCTCCAGAAAAAGAAGATACCCCAGAAATTGTTTAGATGAATCAAAGTATTACCAGCATGATCTGTCTAAAATCTGAATATCACCACACTGTTTTATCAAGTCTACAAAGAACGAATAGTGGTAGTTGGCATCATAGCATGTTGACTTAAGAGTCTTGAACTTATGTTCATTTTCTACCTCATATTTGATGCTGAGCAAGTGACTTAGGATGCAATTTTTGAGTGTGTATAGTTAAACATAGTGTTAGTTGGGAGATGAAGGTCTGTCTGTATCTTGGAGGCCTGAAGAAGAATTCTATACATCTGATTCACCTAAGCCAACTCTAGAATCAGAAGTGCTGGTGAGTCTGACATAGCTGCCTCTGACTAGATCAGGTCTAGAAGAAACAGTCATGTTCATGAAATGGTAATGAATCCCATTCCTCAAGAATATTTGCTGAGGCTGTCAAGTTTTAATGAACATGATTTCAGATGAAATTTCCTATATCTTTGTTTCTAGATCTGGAAAGAGGACACTGCTCTATTCTTGTGAAATGTTCAATGAACCATGAAATTCCATGTTCAACTAGTTTAGGATCTCTGTACTGTGGCATCTGAATCTGATCTGCTTCTTCATCTGAAGCAGACATATTCTAAATATTTAAAAATGTAGAGATTAACCTCCTGCTACCCAAATCTCCAATTTCTGAAGACACTTTAATAACACTTTCTAGAAATGTCTGAAATGTGCTCAGACACTGTTAATGATAGACAGGTAAGTGGATAACATAGACTTACACCTTTATGATATCCTATAAAAAATTTGAAGAATTTAGCCAATATAATCAACATACACCTGGTATTCCATAACAAGGCTGAAAAATTTTCTGGAAGAAAAGAACCTGTCTGAGGCAAAATTACCAGCCTGCTACGTTTACTGCATGTATTATCTCTGTATGTGAAAATTTTCAATAATTTTACAGTGCTGCTTTAGTTATAGACCACTAATCCATAGCAGTAGAGATAGTAGAATTTAGCCCTAAACAAAGAACAGATAGTAAAAAAACTTTCATACATACCCCTCCCTGGCCCACTCCCCACACACATCTGCAACCTGCCAGCTTCTTAGTGCCAATATTTACCAGTATGACTACTAGCCCTGGGAGATATGTGAAGCAAAATGTAAGCAGGGGCTGGCGATATGGCTGTTTAAAAGTGCAAACATGTTAAAAGAAATTCTGCACTTCAAAGGAGTCTGCCATGGTGTAGTCACCAGCAGGACTACTAACAATACAATTGTTATAAATGAGTACTCAGTAAGCTAATATGCTTTTTAAATACAATTCTTTTGTGCCAAGTGATAAAGTACAATCATTATCAATCTGGTAAAATGAATGAACTTTCAACAAGAATTGACGGTGCTCACTGTGTACGCACTTTGTCAGTCCTACATATGGCACAAAGGAGAGTTATCTGAAACAAATCCCTCCTGTAAGGGAGGAATAGGAATCAGTAAATATATAAAGCAGTTATCACACAGGGTGATAACATTTATGATGTGTCATTTGTATTATGTGTAATATACAGGACAAATGAGTTTCATATGTGTAAGAGTTTATTGTCCATGTGTGCGCTGGCAGTTGGGGCAGTTTAAGAAGACTTCGCGTCAAGACAGCTCCCATCTTCTATCTGTACACTGGATGACATGCATTTTATCCTGATGAAACATCACTTTGCTCTTCCCCCTGGGTATGAGGCTTGGATCATTGCATGAATCACTTGGTTTTGAACTAGCTCTCATGGCTTGAGTTCAGAAGAATGCTCAATCCCTTTTCACTGAAATGGGTGCCAAACCTGCATTAGCCTTGATGTCACAAGGTTGTTTGCAGTGAAAACCAGAGGACAAAAAAGACAGAATTAAAACCCTCATAAAATCACCCCAATCATTATGACATAGGAAAAGCAGCAAAACAACATAACTGTTTGGGATATCTAAGAAAAATAACCTCCACATTTTCTCTAATATACAATATCTAGAAGCAATAATTTCCACTATGTAATTTCACTCAATGTGAAAAAGTGGTTCTCTTTATCGCAAATAATAATGTGCTATATAACATCTGAAGTCTACATAGGCCAGTCTTCTGACCTCAGCAGGGACCATTGCAAATGCTTTAGAGGAAACGAAAGAATGCTGCCATAGATAAAACCCCCATGCCTCTGAGTCACCACCTTAAGAAAAAGATACCCAACAAAAGACAAAATGTCAACCACCATAACTCATATTGTCACATCCCCTTACAACCTCCACTCAAAACCAAATTATTGGTATATCATACTCCTACTCTACTATTTTGCACATCAGGTGTAGCTGCAAGTTAGCTTATATTGTTTACAGAACTTCATTTACTGAACTGTCCTATTTTTTTTCTCTACATTCAAAGAGTACAAAAAAATCTGAGGGCCTACTGTATCTATAGATTGAATTCTACAAATGCATAGAAATCTTTACTTGTGACTTCCTTCCATCACATTAAATATGTTACTTATGTAAATATGACTACGTAAGTGTGAATCGGTATATGATGTAATTGATACTTTTTTCTGTTTATTTGGGAGTGTATACCATTGTATAAATAAAGCTGTTAAAATACCATTTCCTGATAAAAGGAGGTTGTTGATATTATAAATATCTTTACATATTAAATGACTTTAGTTCTATTCGGGAACCCTAGATGGTGAGAAATTATAGAATCATGTAGAGATGAAATCCAGAGAGATAAATGATCTGATATGTATGGTAATTAGGTGACATTGCGATAAGCACCTCAGAAATATGATAGATAGACTTTGCAATACACTGTTTCCCTCATAATCTTTCTACATACATAGTCATTCTTTCCTCTTCAGAACAGTATTCAGCTGCTAATCTCTTTATACTTGTACTTGTTCTTTGCCCTTTTGGTCCCATTCACAGCCATATGAATCACTTCCCTTCCAGTTCACATAGCATTCTATGAACAATGCTGATGGTTCAGCTAGCACACAAATCACAAGCAATAAATATGTAAATTGTTCATTTTCTTGTAAACACAAAGCATTCAATAGACTTCTCATGCACAAAGACAGTTGCTGAATGTTGGGTATCTTCTAAGAAAAGAAACATGACTGTGAAAAGTTTATTATGGGTATTGTTAAAATCACTATAAATCAATAAGTACTTTGTTACTACTTGCAGATGTCAGTTTCCAAAAAATATTGGAGGATTCATGGAAAAATATAATCTGTTTTGTCTCAAGAAAAAAGGATATTCTGTCTAGGATTAATTTGATATGAATCTTTGGCTACCGTAGCAAAGATGTCAGAAACCCCAGCTGGAAAATAATACAGATTAATACTTTAAAATTAATACCGTGAACTTTATGAAAACCACTTAATAAGTGCAGTTTTAGGCAATAAAATCTTAGCCTCAGAAAGCAAAGAGAGTGACTTAAAAAAATAGTGAATTGGGAAGTGCTTGACAAAACCATCTTAATATGAAAATTTCTCACAACCAAATTATACTTGAATTTTTTTCTAGGTTATCCTTCTGTTATCTTAACATCTTCATTTTCCTCCCTCATCTATCCTACTTGAATGTAACTATGCAACCATTATGAATAAATTCGCCCTACAGTTACCGAAGTAATTGACTTTGCTGTTGATAAGGAATATGCTAGTGTAGAGCTCAGATATTTACAGAATTGAAAGTATATTTGCTCCAAAACACTGTGTGTAAATGAAAACAAAACAAAACAACTCCTCACTCATCCCTTCCTTCCCCCAAAAAAACCTCACCTTGCCAGAAAATCACAGGTCAGTAGTTAAATCAGACAAGGCTTGTCTATAGTTCTTTTTTTCAGGATACAATTACACTTTAAAATTTATATGATTTTCTGTTGCATTTTACAGCATGGCCACTTCATAATTTAGGGTTACTATACACATTTTAGTCGTCCCTTTTAGTTATGATCCCAATGTGCCACTTCAAATAGTTTCAGTTTACCTGCTTTTTATCCACTCCTGTTCGCACTACCTTGATACTCAGATCTATGAGCATCTATTCTGAAGCATCAGACAGCTGTCAGGTGCTCCACAGTCTGTCCTTCCAGAGCCTTCCCTGTCTGCTGCCTTCCACTTTGCCTCCTGTCTTTGCAGACCTTGTTTCCGCAAACCCCGTCTCCCCAGCCACACTGTGCAGTGTTACATTAAAGATGTCTGCTGTTGCTGCGCTGCAGTTCTTGCCCCGCACACTGCACACAGAACTGATTGCAGCATGAAGCACTGTTTTTGCTGTACAGCCATGCTCGTGCTTCAATGATTGCACCTTTACAGCTTTCACTAATAAATTACTGTGCAACTGTAACAATACAGTAGTAAACCAAACATGTTGTATATCTATATACATACAGTTTGCCAGTCTTCTTCTGTGACACTGTTTGACATAGTGTTTGACAAATATGAATACCAAAATTTTAATGTGCAATTATTAGTATAATCTAAAATCATCATTTTATCTTAATAAAGACACATAGGTTCTACCTTAATTGCTTTCGGAGTTTTGAATTTTAACACAAAACAGTGTACAAATGTGCATTTTACAAATCCCAGATCGTACAGGTCCTCATGCACAAATCCTAGGGTTTTTTCTGCTCTCTTAAGTGCTAAAATCTTACTTTCTCTTCAGTGAAAACATGAGAATTTTCATCTTTTCTTGGCAACTAATGGTCTCAGAAAATACCACAAAACATAAAGTTCACAGTAAAAGGAATGACAGATGTCAACAGTGCATTCTTAACAAATATCTCATATCCATTCTTCCAAACATAAATGGTAGCAAGTATCAAACGTTCATGGCTGCCACTATGGAATAAAGGTGAAAATACACATCTGTCTCTCATACTGGCAACAGGACACATAAGCTGCTGGTGCCTCGCTGGTAGTGTGGGTCCTGTGACTAGTAGCAGATCACGGTTCAGAGGATGTCAGTTCTGACATGGGGCAGGAGACAGAGAACACTCAGGAGAGTCTTTGTTCAGCCTGTTCAGCACAGCCAGCTCTTGGCTAATTAGCCTGTCAAGAGAGCTAGCTCTGGCTATACTTGTCTTTTATTAACTGAGATATCCTCCAATTTCAGTTTACTGACAGATAATTTTTAGTTTGATTGGTGACACTGAACACATTCCTTGGTTCCACACCACCTCTTCTCACATCTGGATACATTAGCATTTTTGCAATTAGTCTCAGTACACAAGCCCATGTTGCATTACAGTGCAGAGAGAAATTACTGTCCTATACTGGTGAACATGAATCCTGAAGAGATCTTGGCTTCATTCCCAGCTTGCCTGGAGACAGTGCACATAGACACAGAAAACCAGCTTATAACTCAGCTGCCTTGGAGACCTGTTCTGACAGAGCTCAGCACCTACTGCAAGAGCAGACTATGTATAAGACACGTGGAGGACAGAGGTCAGAGTCACATTTCTGGGTACATCAGGAAGAAAGCAGTGATTTGGAAGCTACCATGAATTTATCTGACTAAACTGATTGCTTTCTATGATAAATGACTAGATTTTGAGAGGAGAGAATAAAGGATATCATCTACCTTTACTTTAGCCAGGCTTTTAACACTTACTTTCCACAATATTCCATGCAAGTTAGAATGCCATGATCTGAATGGAAGTTCAGCTAACTAGACAAAAACCTGATTAGATGATTAGTCTCAGGGTGTGGTAGTAAACAGATTGTATGATGCCTAAAACCTTGTAAAACGTAGTGGTCTATACCATGACATGTCTTGATTGAAGTGAGGGAACACTTCTCAGGCTGGCAGGTGACACCAAAATGGGGAACCTGGCCAACATGCTGGAGAGCAGGGCTGCCATCCAGAGGAACCGGGGCATGCTAGAGGAATGAGCCTTGTACAGTTCAGCCTGGAGAAATGCTGAACCTGCCCCTTGGAAAGCAGGGCCCTGGGCAGCAGTCCAAGCTGGGCACTGTCTTCCTGGGCTCTGCAGAGAAGTCCCTGGGGCTCTGGGGAACAGTGAGCTGCAGAAGAGTCACCCTGGGGCTGGCAGCCTTTGGCACTTTAGGAGCAGGAACTGCTGAAACTGACATTTGTTGCCTGGTTAGTAGCAGTTTGTTTACACTGGGAAACACAACACTTGTTTATTTATACTAACTTAAATGCATATCTATCTTGTTTGTGTCTCCTTGTTTCAGACGGGAGGAGCAAAAGGCATATTTTCCTGGTTTACACAGGGGACTAAAATAGTCCTATTTTCTGTAACTGTATATTTCTAAGAAAAGACAATGAAAACCTCTCTTCCTACCTATGGCTTTGGAAAGGAGACCATCTAAACAGCAGCCTGAGATCAGAATCAGGAGGCTGTTGAGATTCCTACATTGGGAGGAAGCAGCAGCATGAGCTGTGATTGCTTTGACACCATCAGTTAAAAAAAATTGGAGGGAGGAGAGCCAGAATCTGGAATTGCTGTACATTTGGATAGAAGAGAAACAAATAGTGATGCAGATGAGATGACAAATAACAAGAGAGATCTCAGTGGGATCTAAAAGCCTGTAATTGGTTTGTGACAGTGGAAAGAAGTACAAGGTTCCTCTTTCTCATCCCCAGATGCTGGCCTTACTGTCTCTCAGACTGATGACTAGCAGCAGCATTTTGAGCAATTTATTTGCTTTCATTAAAAAAGGTGTTCTATTAGTAGCTATGAGCATATTTTGCAACCTTACAATCTTGTGTAGTTGCTCTTTGTAGTGTTGACTCTTAGAATGTCTACTTTGTGAGCTTTAATGCTACAATGTTGCATAGTCCAAGAATAGAGACTGAATGTGATTTGGAACAAAGGACAAATATTTGAATGTAGATTTAGAAGTCAGACCAAGTCTAGCTTTGAAAAAATATCTAAAGCTTGGTGGGATGAATGA
This sequence comes from Caloenas nicobarica, assembly GCF_036013445.1. NCBI lineage: Eukaryota > Metazoa > Chordata > Aves > Columbiformes > Columbidae > Caloenas > Caloenas nicobarica. Next base: position 10,094 of record NW_027017715.1, read on the forward strand.
AATTCCTTTTCTTGACAGTCTGTAAACACTAGGGAGCAATAGCAAGGTACTTAATTGGCTCATTTCTAGCTTATTCCTCTATATAAGCATCAACTGAAATCAGGAACAACTTCTATGAATAATGCGATCTTGAACAGTATTGATTTGCTTTTCCTGGTTAACGAGTATTTACATATGATTGCACAAATGGAGATACTTAATTTTGGGAACCATTCAATTTTAGTTTACTTATTGGATTATAAAATGTCAAAGGAGTGCACAAAAGACTTTCTTTTAAAAATACAGTTGCCTAGTAAAATATATTCTCTCTGGGGACTTTGTCTGGATTAGAACAGAGATGTGAGTGTTGCCAGAATGCAATTTAGGTGTCTGGACAATAGCGAACATGCTGTCAAGACACAGCTAACTGACAGTCAGGAAAGCATGAAGGTATGCAATATTTTTCACAGTAGCCAGATCTTGCTTCCAGAGCAGCAAGTTTAAATTAACTCCCGCATTTTCATATTTCATGGATATTTGTTATTCTTTTAGGTGCTATTATTTTGGAAATAGCATAGAGCAATAAGGTAGTGAAAAATCAAGTTGAGCGCAACTTTTCTGTTTCAGTAAATGTATTACGAAATAAACAGATATATAGAAAAGTTTCCAGGTCTGACTGAAGGACAAACTATAGCTGAAATACACAAGAAGAAGTATGAAGAAATTTAAAGATATGAAATTTCTAAATATCTGAAGTTTCCAAATGAGCTTCAGCACAAGAAAATGTAAATCTGCCTACCTTGAGCTTGTACTGACAAGGAGGGCTGTATTTGCCTCTGTTTTACTGAAAGTCAGTTAAAGCAATTTTGATTAACAAAGGCTGTGAAGTGTCACAGAGTTAATGGCATCCTGAGAGGCAGGGCATATCAGTTAGATTTAACTCCTCTGTGGAAAGTAGTTCATAAATAAAATCTGAAGATCTCCTGACAAAACATTTTCTAAGAAATGTGAAATGATAGGTGTATGCTTGACAGTGAAATTTATACTAGAAGCAGTATAAAGATCTTTATTAACATAAACAAGTCAAGTATCCTAATCCCTTTCAAAACTCCTAAGCTTCTCAATAAGATGAACTCTGGACAAGAAAGTTATCTTGCATGTAATTTAGCCTTGGGAGAGGCCCTTGTCAGCATCTTTTTGAACTATACTTTCTCTCAAAGGACATTAGAAAAGTTTGTCCAGCTTCTCCTGGTCTAATGCAGTAAACACAAAGGCTGAATTTCATTGCAGTTTTGGATTAAAAAAACAATGGAAATATGCATGGAAAGGGTTAATTTTTTAAGGCTAACACGGATCCTCTATTATTTATCACATTTCATGAAATTTGAAGGGCATTAAATGAAGGCAGCTGTACTGGCTCCTGTGTCAGGTTACTGTCTGACACCCAAGTAACAGAGAAAGACCACTTCTTCATGTTTTTGCCACCATGCATTGTACACCTGGTGAAAGCTGTCAATAATTGTTGGGTATTTTCTTCCTTCCTGAATGCTCATAGGCGACTTCAAACAGTCCTGGTAGTACAGAATCAATAGCTTAGCGCCAGCAGCTGCAGCAAAACTGTTATCATTATTGTGTTTACTCTCGATCAGGTTACACTGTTTCCTCCAAAAGCCACTAAAAATTCCAGCAAGTGCACACTGCATCTCCTTGGCAAGTTCTTTCTGCCTTCTACAGATATCAAACATGTTTCATTTTTTTCCTCTCATGGGAGGGTGCTATGGTTAAGAAATAAATTAAGATAAAACAGGCAAAGAGATAAAAGATTGCCCAGTCCTTAATCAAAAGACATCAGGACACTGTTTCAAAACACTGGTCATTATTGAATTGGCACCCTGACCTGCTAAAATGAGGAACAAATAAGCCAGCAGGAGAAATGGACCATGAAAAACTGTGTCTTCGCTATGGTTGTAAACAATATACCCTTCCCATGATTTTCTTCTCTTCTCAGACAAAGCATACACATGCAAGCTTCTGCTCAGAATGCTGAAGACAGAACCACAAAAAGGTGTGATTTTATATAGACACATTTAGCCTACCCTTTAATTAATCAACTGAATGCCTCATTTTTACTTCAACTCATTCAGCATTTCTGGCTTTGTTGTGTCATTAAATATGACATTTCCACATTTGGAAAAAAATGTCAAGCTATAATGATACACCTACTGCAGTGTACTGCCTCTAGTAAGCAGATATCATGATTGACTGACAGCTTGAGTCTCAGAAGGAATAATTTTCAGTAAATAGGAAATACATAACTTTCATTAGTGGCTTTAAAATATTTGGAAAAAAAGTGAAGTGCAACATTTTTTTTCTATTTTCTTTCTGTTTCGTGAATCATTAATTCTTTCTCCATTACCTGGCATATGCCTTTTACTTTTTTCTTTTTTGTTTTTAATCTTTTACCTTATATCTTTCCCTATGATCACCAAAGACATAATGCTAAAACATCTCATTTACCACAGTTTGTCTCAAGTAGAAGAGCTGTGGCACTTACTAGGCAAAGTGATACGTATTAATCATGGGTCTGTTCTTAAAGATCTATTTATATTGCTCGTTTTGAGTGCATGGAATGGATGGCAAAGTGGAAAGTATGATAACTAAAGAAATTTTAGAAAATAAGAGAGATTACTACAATTACTGCTCCTAGTTCATAGTCATTAAAACTCTTGCTGTAGGACTTTTTATTCTTGGTGCATTTGGGGTTCTTTTATTATTATTTGTTAATAACTAGGAGAAAAGAAAACTATGAGGTAAATACCAGTGAAAATAATTATTTAAATGGTTGATTAAGATCTGAGTGTAGATTTTTCAGCGTCAGGTAACTTCATTTAGACAACTAAGTCCTTGGTCAATCTGGGAAACAAGCAATTCCTCAAAGATTTGCAATCTTAAATGTGAGTGTTGGTCTTGCTTTGATAACAATGTAGGATGAGAATCAGAGAAGTTCTCTGCTAGTAAAAAAGCTTCATGAAAGAGAAGACATAATTCCAATGTATAACTTTCTTTATCCAACAATAGAATTTGTATAAAACTGTTTCAGATTGTCAAGTGTCTTAAGAAGGGACACCTAGTAAACGACTGTTCACTAAAATTGCAATGGAGAATCCTTTTTTACCATTGTAAAATCTTCATGATTATTGAAGACCAAGGCCATATGTGGAAACTATTTATAAAGTGTTGATTAAAAAAATTGTCAATAATTTTTGTCAATATTTGAAAGAGACTAAACATTTTGGAATGGTATCTTACATTTTCAAATAAAAAGAGATTTTGATAAAACAATGATATACATCACTTAGAAAATGGTATTCAACATCAAGGTGGTTTTTTTTTTCTTTCATTTTGACTTCAGAAACCTGTTGAAGAACAAATATTTCACAGAGATGTTTCTGTTTTCACAAATTGATGAATTTTTTAAAACCTGTTTCACTAAAAAATTCCTTATCAGCTCTACTGCTGACATTGCAGCTAATTACTAAATTCAGTTTTTATGCAAAGCTTCCTGCTGTGATTCTTTGAGGGGAGCACGAGCTGCTCAACCAGGCAGTTGTGCCTCAGTGAAGTGCTGCAGTGAGAAGAGATGTCCTTTTCTCTGGTCTTTGTGCTTTAAGGCTACGCAGACCTGTTAGAAGTTCTCAACTCATAGCCACACTTGTGTGGACTTTGTCACATATTACTGTCTTGCCTGTCACTACTGAGCAGATCTAGTGATCTACTTTGGCACACACTCCAAGGCTTCTTAGCAGTATCACTGAAGAAACAAAATATTGCCAAGCAACTGCATTTTACAGGCAGCCAAGAGCCATCACTTACAGTATTGTTCTTATTTAAAGTACTGCTGAGTGTACGTCAGGTGTAGCCAAGCTCCATCAGGAGTTCAGCTAGAGCATTCATTTATATTTGTGCCTTTTTTTTTTTTTTCATACTTGATGTACATCCATGTTTGCATTCCCCATTTCTACTCAACACCTTGGGTCATTCTGCACCACTTCATGAAAAATAGATTGAAGCATCCCTAGTAATCTCAGTAGATAACTCTCCATAATGATACAAATAGAAGAAATTCATATTTCTATTCAGAAAGAATGCAGGGAGTATCCAAGATACCAGTTTGCTCTGCAATTTACTATGACATTTAGCCAAATTTTACAGATCCACATCGCTCAGATATCAACATCCTAAAATTTGGGAAAACTGCATTGAATAAGGCCAGTCTATGAATCTTCTCCATATAATACCTGATAAACTATCTTTCTACCCATGTAGAGGGATTTCTGTGCTAGTATACACTCAACTACAATAACTATAACATTTATCATAATATCAGAGAGTAATTCCAGTAGCTGTAGACATGAAGAAAATCTACTCTGTTGAAAGGAGAAATTGTCAGTGCAGTACGAAAGGAGTTCAGGAAGAAAATGTATGTCATTGTAAACATCATTTTCTATGAGATTATGTATTGTGTGATCTCCTTCAGACATATGAAAAGACAGGAATAAATGCAACTATTATAATCTACTGAATAACATATCTCTCCTAAAAGTTTTGTATAAGTCATCCAGTCCTTAGAAATTCTGATAATAATATTTTTCTTTCCATTATATATATTTTTAAATTAAGTATCATAGACAAACTGTTTAGATAGGAACCTAATGTTATTTCTTTGAATTACCTAAAAGAAAAGTAGAATGTAAGAGGATATATTATGAGTCTGAAGTCTTTGGTCAATATGAAACTTCCCCATAGCCCAGTCTAGTCTTTCTAAAGACTGAAATATCTGGTATCTGTTAGGTTCCTGGATTCCAAACAAAAATATATGTAATAATTTTATAAAGTAATTAGTTAAGAGCAACGTCATTGTGACCTCTAACATATTATTATATTACATAGGCAGCAGTCCTAAACTTGTGGAGGCACTATTTAAGAACTCAATTTCTTTTAAACAAACTGCATAGCTCTGAATAGTAAAAAGGCAGTCATTGAACAGTAGGATTAGCAATGCAACTTTTGAGATGGTTTATAGATTAGTTAAACAAAGCTTTAGTTGAACTTGGGATATTAAAACAAACAGTAACCTTTGACATTTCAGAAAGTATCCATGAAATATGCCTATTATATCCCTACTACTGGTACTGAAAAATGAAGCAGAGGCTGAGTTCATCCTCAGCTCTTAAATACACTGTAATTACTCTGGTTGCTTGTGCTTATATTTTTATTTCAGTTTTTCAGTGATAAACCTGGATTGTAATAGAGAGAAAATCAGACTATTTCATCTGTCGGTGGGACCAAGATCCATGTAACTGTGTGTAGAGTATTTGTGGTGTGTTATCTAGCACTACTACCATCCACAAATCCTAGCTACTTTAATAGAAGGCAGTGTTGAATGACCCTGCTGTCACTTTGTGTGAATTTGTGGGTAGGTTGGAATTTTGAAGTGTGACATGTCATGGTCTTCCTGTTCACAAAGTAATTATTTAGGTCTTTGAATTAAGTAGCAGGGGCAGCTAAGAACTGAGTTTCAGATCTAGAGTTCTAGAATACCTTAAGCCCAAGTTTTTCCATGCTATTGTGTCCACTCAATGTAGTTACTAGCATATGCTCCTTCTTCCTCTTAAAATACGGTGTAGACATAACCTCCAAGTCAAGTTCAGAAACAGTAGGTTTCCAACTTCTGATTAAGCATTTAGAACTGTATCTAACAAAGGAACAATTATTGTTTCAAACACAAGCCTAGTGTGGAAAGTTTTCATTATCTTGCCACTGAAGTAAGTTGGAAAAATTAGTGGTTTTCCACAAGATCAGACTTAAAAAGGATCATCGATATTGTAACATCTTGAAGCTGAAGAAATTAAGTACAATATTATTTTTTACTTAACATATACACTAAGTGAAAACAGTGGTAACTGATATTCTTTTTAAAAAATCCTTTATCTCAGAAACTTGGCAGTGTTTTCTCTGTTTTAAAATAAACATAATTTACATTTTGAAATACAGTCAATTTTCTGAATGCAATTATTTGACCCTCATGTTCTCCCATCTCACCTTTTCAAGTCATTTTGTTCATTTTTTGGATCTGCTATGTTGTAATTTTCTATAAGTTGTCTTTTAAAAATGGACATGCCATACACATGTTAAAGAACCCAAGACTATTGATGACCCTTCTTCAACCATTGTGCATCTATCTTTTCTTTCAGAAAGAAGTATATATTCACTCTCAGTGTTCCCTAGACTGTCATTAACGACCTTCCATGGAAAAACTGCAATTTATGGCTCCCTCTGATGGTCCACTTTGGAATGATATTCTCATAACTACCCATTCAGATACAATATTATATTTATAATTTTTTCATAACTCATCCTTGGATATTAATATCATCACTCCATTCCTTTACTTCTCTTTTTTGAGACTGTGTTTGGGAGAGACTTTTAACTTCAGTATATGGCTCTCCAGCCAGCCGCTAACAGATCTCTAATACTTTATATTCTTAAAATTGCAAATTAGCATTCTAAGGCTTTCTCTTTCCAGGTTTCCATGGCAACTCTTGTACAGCTTATTCATTAGAAAGAGCTCTGTTTAATTGATCTCCTAATGTATTGCTTAATAGTAACTGTTAAGCAGTCTTTTGTTTCCAGGTCATATTTAGGGTTCACATATTTGCATAAAAGCATTTCATTAGCTGAAACCAATGATTATTAGTAATTTTCTTTTTTTGGTTTAAAATAACTAAACCCTCATTGAGATTTTCTGAATAGCAAATATTTATATCTTGCTGAATGGGTTTTCTCTGGGAGCCTGGGTGCTTTGTTTCTCTGAGCAGCAAGAAAATTACAGAGCTTCAAAATGTTAATCAGAGAAGACAAAAAGAAAGTGGCTTTTTTTCCAATTGAAATGTAAATGCACAGTGACGATAACTATAAGCCACAGGCAATATTTGATGACAAAGTTGTAATGGATAAATATCCTTTAAAAAAACAGAGTAATGCACTGCCCAACTTGAATACATTGGGACTTTTTCTATTATGCATAATAATGATTTTCTGACATCTTAGGCTATGGAAGTTTAAAAACTCAAATAATTTTTTGCAGTTTGATGTTGTCCAAAACTCTTCGCACTTAAGTTAGTTGGTTTTGATGAATATTTTTATAGTTAAATATATTAATTCATTTGCTTCTACATGAATTGCAAGAAGGTTTTCAGCTTACTGAAGTATATGAATGTCAAATAATTCACCCAGAGTCACATGATGAAGTTTAGACCTGACAACAGAAAAATTGTGTTCGCCCTGAACAATAATTTAAATTATTTCTGGATAATACTTGCTATGCCAAACAAAATATATGATTTCAAGCAACGTATCCTTAAACACCTCAAAAAGAGCTAGCCTATCAAAATTTCTCAAGCCTGAATGGAGAGAATAGAACTCACTCCATATGGCTGGATTCATGTTATTCATACTATGAATCTGATTCAGAAATTCATGTTAATAGATTACAAATCTGGATATTGTAAAATAATATTTTTCGTTTTAATAATTTGTGTTTGTTTGCTTGTTTGTCTGTTTGTTTTTCCAGTGCTTGGAGTTGATAGTTTCCAAGATTTCTTCAAAACCATGAATCACAGAATCACAGAATGTTAGGGATTGGAAGGGACCTCGAAAGATCATCTAGTCCAATCCCCCTGCCAGAGCAGGAACACCTAGGTGAGGTTACACAGGAAGGCGTCCAGGCGGGTTTTGAATGTCTCCAGAGAAGGAGAATCCACAACCTCCCTGGGCAGCCTGTTCCAGTGTTCCGTCACCCTCACTGAGAAGAAGTTTCTTCTCAAATTGAAGTGGAACCTCTTGTGTTCCAGCTTGAACCCATTACCCCTTGCCTTACTGTTGGTTGTCACCAAGAAGAGCCTGGCTCCAGCCTCGTGACACCCACCCTTTATATATTTATAAACATTAATGAGGTCACCCCTCAGTCTCCTCTTCTCCAAGCTAAAGAGACCCAGCTCCCTCAGCCTTTCCTCATAAGGGAGATGCTCCACTCCCTTGATCATCTTTGTGGCCCTGCGCTGGACTCTCTCCAGCAGTTCCCTATCCTTCTTGAACTGAGGGGCCCATGAGAGCTTTAAGTCTGATTCTTTTACTGTTTTGTTTCTTTTTAAAGGAGACCTGATACTCTCTAGCAAAGAACTTCAAGAAAAACTTATGAAAATAAAAACATGGAATGATTTCTAATGAATTCCCCAGACTTAGCAGGAATTCCAAGCTTCTGAAAACGATTAATTCCCTTCAAATCTCAAACCATTCATAAGCGGTTTTGCCTCTGAGTTGTTCAATGTAATATGCATAGCTTGAACAAAAACCACCATGTCAGGAAATAATTGCGAGGGTCTATGGTGAAAAAAGAAAGGAAAAGTATTGTGTTTGACCTTTTATTTCCCAGTAAAATACTGGTAAAAATTGCTATTCTTATTGCTAATGTTTAGATATTATGGTGAAGGTATCCAGGAAGACAAATAAATACCATGAACTTAGTTCACCAACTCAAAGCCTCTGTTGTTGTCTATACTGAAGAATACATATGAGTACTTCTTGCTACTGACAACTTTAAAATAGGCAAGAAGCACCTCCAAAGGAAAAGTTAATTGATATGAGCTTTTCAGGAGTCCCAAATATCTGCTTCTATTTTCCATCCATTTTCTGCCATTTTTTAAAATGTCCGTGTTGAGAAAAGCTGTGTCAAAAATCTTCCTAAGAAGCTCATTTATTGGTACAGATATAAGGCAAATTAAGTGTGAACTGATGCCATTTTTTGTACATATTAAAATAATTTTAGTAAATGGTGTTACGTTTTCACATGTATGTTTACACAAATAAGAGGTAAAGTTGCATCAATAAACCACATTTTTTTAACTGTTTTGCATATTGACTGAGATATCTGAAGACTGAGGATCACCTTACTTTAAAGTCATCAAGGACATCAAGGAATTATGCTACAAACTCAGGACCATTACAGTGAATTTTATAGTCTTATAGAAGAGGAAGATAATTTGTAACATTTAGATATTTTGAATAATATGTTTTAGATGCATGAAAGTTAAAGATAATGATTTTTCTACTAATCATGATATCATTTCAAAGAATTTTCACTCTAAGGGTCGTATCAATGATTACAGTCTCACAAAAAAAATTTCTTTTTTATTTTAAACTACTTTCCTTCTCTGCCTTTCGTATTTTTTTCCTTGCTGTTTGAAGGACTTTGAGTACAGAGACAGAGTAGTCTTCAGTGACGCCCATTTGTTTGTAGTTTTAGAAACCTGTCTTGTGAAACCAGCTTTGGCAGTAATATACTACAGGACAATCAAACATATTGTTCAAAACTCGTAGTTTAGGGCAGTTATACTTGCTTAGTCATGTTTTGTCCTACAAAGAGGGTGAAATGTAAGAAAGAAATTAAGCACAAAGGAGCCAAAGATGCAGGTTCTCTTAATGTCTTTGTCCAAATAGCACTCTTGAGCTACTGCTGTGTATGTGTTCTAAGAAGCCTCAGTAATTTCAAGACTTGGCAACTATCTGTTGGCTACAGTAAGAAGGAAATAATCTATGGTTTCAGGTACTACTATTTTCTAGCAATTTATTTGCTCTGTGAAGTTCAACAAAATACTTCCATTTTAGTTTTGAAACAAAAGTTTGTGAGAGAAGGACACATTGATAACATGCATGTACTTAGCTACATCTACTTGTGTGAGTAAAGACTGATATTATTTTGTGTAGGACTGCTCTTCCTACACAAGTCTCAGCAGCAGGAGAACATGGAAGCTAGAACAAAGACACAACTTGGCCACCTTTAAAAATCTTCATTTTGGAGGCTGTGTAGTAAAGCTAATGTGACCTGCAGATTTGATATGGCTGAATAGCTTGAGCACAGTACTGCACGATGCATCGCAATGTCTCTCAGACTGAATTTCACTTGTGTCTGGCTGTTTTAGTTCTCCCTGAACAATTTTCCTACATGTTGGAGTCCACAATTTGGGTGAGCCCATGTTTGGAGTGAGCCCATGTCTCAAGTATAGTACCTTCCACACAGTTGCCTTCTATTCTGACTTCTTAACTAAAAATGTGAACCCCCTGGACTCCATTGACAGTACTAACCAGAGCTCCCTGACTGTAACAGGAGAATAGGCAACTGACTCACACGTAACCATATACATAAAGACTACTAAACTGAGATGAGAGGTGAATCCCATAGACTATGACCCTTTAGAACAAGAGTTTCAAAGAGAATAAAAAATCTTATCTGTAATGGGTAGCTGCTCAGTACTTCCAATGAAGCTAAGTAGATCTTGATTTTCAGGTAAAGAATCTCCAATACATCACCCCTTTTTTTTTGCACCCAAATAATTGCTCAGACTTTGAACAATATTTCTTTTATTCTATTATTATTTTTCATTACATGTAAATACTTAGTGGTTATATATGGGCTAGTAATTTTTGCAGTCACCAATTATGCTACTCAACCCTTTAAGCCCTTGAAATATGGGACTCAATAAATAAAGCAACTAAAATTGTGAAATCTATCACAACAGAGGACAATCTGAAATGGAGAGTCTACATCCTCTCATTCTTCCTCCTGTGAATGATACTCTCTCATTCTAACTACACGCCCTGCTGTTTTTCCCTCTTTTTCTTTCTTTTTCCACCAGGTGCTATTCCTAGCATTGATCCTTCTTTCTGTTACGTAGCAGTGACAACGATCCTTATAATGAGATTATACAAGCCGCAACTAATCATTATCTCAACATCAATCTCTAAATATGTTTCCCATTATTAAAATCCACAGTATTCTGTAGGTTCCTGAACAACAGTATTTTACAACTGCAGTGTATGTCACAGCATAGGTGCTTTCACTGTCTTCTGTGGTTTCATTTCCTTGCTAGCTATATCATTCTCAGCTGAACTTGGTATGTAAAATGTAATGAGTCAGTAACAGTAACATCCATCATTCCTCCTAAATGGATTTCCCCACAGAGGCTATAGATGTTCAGGGCTATATGTCTGTCCTGATACACCACTGCTTCTAGGCTGGGGATGGCTGGGGTTTTCCACTTTGTTGTCTGCACCTAAGGTGAAGCAACACACTGCAGGTGCCCTCAACTAACACCTAACATTTTTAGAACCTTCCATAAGGTCAAACTGTGAGTGCCCATATAGCAAGAGCCAGCCCAGCAGGGGCCGTGGGATTTAAGCCAACCAGAGCTGATTGGTTTAAATTCTCCACCCAATCCTGTAAGTACTGGGCCTGCTCTATGTGTGAGGGTTGCTGGAGTGTGTGGGGGATAACGGGGGGGGGTGGAAGTCCTGTAGCCTGCATGCTAGCAGCTGGGACTGCCATATTCACTCCTTCACTCCTTGACTGTGCCCTGTCTCCTGTGGAGCAGGAAAGACGTGTGGCTCATTAATATCAAATACAGTTGTGGCTAAGAGTTCTTTGGTATTTGAGCCTATTTAGTCACACACCGTGATTTTCATCTCACACCGTGACAGCCTCCCAAGTGTAATGCACTGAGAAGACAATAATTTCAAACACAAAAGATATCTAATGTAGTAGATGATCATCTAAGGGCAATGTACATCAAGGGCATATCTTCCTGTGCCTCAGCAGCTCAACATCCCAGGAAAGCAAGTTTCTCACATTTCTGTAAAGATAATAGAAGTGAGAAGGAACCTCTTGGAGCAGGAACGTAGCTTACTGCCCAAGGCAAGTTCCTGTTTGAACTTTTCCTGATTTATTGTTCATGGTCTATATATTTCTTTCAGGTAAATGACGAAAATAATCACTGCCTTACTCAATGTGAAGAGAACCAAGTGTCTTCTTCTGCTCCCTTGGCATCAGTGTGGAATCACAACCTTGCGTCATGAGCCTGACTGCAAGTCCACTATGCATCGAGGAGTTAGTGATACACGTAACAGTCACCCTGAACAGGCATAGGTCCAACGAGGCCTTGAAACTGGTGCAGAGATGCACAAATCTCTTGGCTGCAGGATAACCTCAGCCAGCTGATTGTTCTGAAAAGATATAGATTTGTACTTAGACAACTCTTGAAGTAAAAAGGCCTTGAAAAATCCTGCAAAGTGCTTGCTCAGATTGTCTGTATATACAAAAGTGCAAATGGGTGTGGAACTAGAAGATAGCTATTCAATGTCTAAATGGTCCCCAAAGGCTCCATTAATGGGTAGTTACTATAACATCTTTGAAAGAGATTTCTACTTTGATAGTTTGCTTCAGCTATAAATAAATTAACAGAATTTTCTGAGATTGAACCCTGGTCTGCTCCAGGTGAGAGTATTTCCAGGTGAAAACATTTTATTTTCTTTAGTGATGGATTTCTGGCCAGTGAGGTCATGTCATCAGCTTAACTCGACAAAGTCCATGTACTGGGCATCTAAAGAAAGATGAGGGTAATGTCAGGAAGACATAAACAAAACCTGAAGCCATTTCAAAGCTGGGGGAAGTCTGACACAGTACTGAGAAAAGACAGAGAAATTAGTATAATAATTCAGGATTAGGAAGGATGACAACCTTCTTTCCTACCAAAACTAGCAATCTTTCAATTATGATTGAATAAATTCTTTTATTTCAAGATTCAACCTATAGACAATATGTTTGCCTCCAGGAGCCCGTCAATTAAATAGGTTTGATTTGGTTGTAGGAGCAGAGATTGATGGTGGCAAGCCATACATACAATTTTATATAAATAAACGTTCATAGTATAACTACCAAGTGTTTACAGATTGCCAAACATATCCCAGAAGATGTCATTCATATGAACTGCTCTCTCTCTCCCTTTTTCAAATGTTATATTAAGTTTAGTTAACATTTTTTTTTCCAAAAAAGTTCATGGACTTGTTTTATGTTGGTTTAATAAAACTATTTCCGCCTTGATAAAACTAGTGAAAATGAGAAAGCAGGTTCGATAAGTTAGATGTTAAATAGCCTAGAAAATACTACAAAATTAATGAATATCAAAAACAAAAGCAGAAAGTACAATAGAATTACAATTTATAATATCCTGCTTTGGTTATTTACATAGACTGGTTACCTATTTTATATGGTACAAATACTGATGTTTCCACTCAATTTTAATAATCTGTGTTTGTGATACGTATTTTGAATGGTCTTTGAATAAAGTTGTGTCAGCTACATTTGTGAAAAGAGTTCTCAAAAGATATGGATTTGTACTTAGACAACTCTTGAAGTAAAAAGGCCTTGAAAAGTCCTGCAAACTGCTTGGTCATATTGTCTGTATATATAAAAATATATATAGTTTATATACATAAAAATAGACTCCCTCATTTTTTTTTTTTAATGTGATCATCATCATCTTCTAATTATTATATATTCTTAATGTAGAAGCACTTAGTAGTCAAATATATTGAGATCCACTTTGGAAAAAAAATTAGCTCATTCCATGAATGAAGATACTTGAGGAGGAGAGGTACTCAATCCAAAAATACAAACACCATTTTGTAAAGTATAAAACAATACAAAAAGAATTCACAATGTAGAGCTATTTACATTCACAGATTTAGACTAGCCATCTAAAGAACATTTTTGTCATAATGTCTTTTTAATTCCAAAAGGGATCATACTGTACATCTCTTACAAAAATTAGAAAAAGACATTTTTAATTTCAGGGGACTTTCAGAGATTTATTCAAATGACATGAGATTTAATTTGCAACACTGTTCCTATGTGAATGCAGAGTATATCTTTAATTAATAGTTGTATATCATTATGATTCAGGGCAGAATTTTGTACTTGAGTATGCTCTCTCACACACAATTTCCTTAAAAAACCAAGAAAATAATGTAATTCCTTTCTACCTGCGTTGTACTCTGATGACAACTCATATAGAAAAATGTATTCTCATCAGCCATCTGTCTTGTTACCCCATTAGGTTAAAACATTTTAATGTTAACACTGATATCTACATAATGATGAAATAGTTAAAGTGAAAAGTTTTAACTTCCTCCTCTGCCCCTTCATAATTTATGCTATTGTTCAAAAAATACATATATTTTTCATGCAGTAATACATTTGAGAGATAGATTGTTTGTGCAGAAAGCTCTCAAGAATGATATGACCAGATAAAAAGGCTTAAAAATGTCTAGTCTTGTAGAAATTTATTTGCATTACTCCATAAAGTGGACTAAAAGAAGAAAGGAATAGTATAAAAGTGGGCAAGAATTATGTGACAGATAAGATGACTGTGTCATTAAACATTAAAATGTTAATAGGAACAGCAATCAAGAGAGAGCAAATTCCTTTACCACAGGCTGAATTGAGCTGCCATCCAAAACCACATTTCAAGTAATTCAGAGAGTTGGCAGGAATAAATTCACATTGTTGTTTTTCCTTAAAAAAAAAAAAAAAAAGAGAGACAGGAAAAAAAAAAGATGGGGATCAGATTCAACGATACATTATACAGCCATGTACAGAAACAAGCAGTCATACCTTAAGAAGGGAATGGCGTCCCTGAGTCCACGACAGGTGGAGAATGATGAGGAAACAAAAACAAGACCAGGGCAAACAAAACACCATAAATTTTGTTTCCGTGAAAAAATTAAATTCATTACTATTCCAGCTTTTTCTAAAACAGGTTAAATTTCTGTCATTGTATTTTTCAACTTTTCATGGACCATTCTTCCATTATGTTATCTAATTACTTTTTAAGGTCATTTACAAAAAGTTCTGGCATGCAATGCAATTCATGTCAGTATGGTCTGTGTTACAATATTTGAGTTTATGAAAAACTATCTTTTTTTGTTGTTGTTGTTGTTCTAAACCTGTTGTTTTGGCAATTTCAACAGGTTTCTCTGTTTCCTGTTATGGAAAACAAAAGTTAATTTTTCTCTATTCATCTTCCTTGATTCTATAGATCTTCTTCCTGTTGTCTCTCAGTCCTCATTTTCTCAGTTTGAAGAGTTTTGTACCTAACCTGTCCACATCTAGAAGCCATCACACCTCTGATGATGCAATCAGCCTTCTTTGGAATGTTTTCTAGATTTATCATCTTATTTTGAGATTGTGAGATAGGAACTACATGAAATTGTCAATCCATTGGGGAAAGTGATTACATTTGTTTTACTTTACAGTCACACTTCAAAGCAGTCCAGTAGGTTTTAAAGCATATTTTTTTTTCACAAAAGTTTTCTTTTCCCTTTGTTGTTACAGTCATTATAGAATCCCTGTTTGCCATTTTAGAATTTCTCTTTGCATCTACTAATCTTATTTTTATGCAATTCCTGTTAATGTGACCTGTACAGAATTCAGATTTTCTAGTCTGTGTATCTTAAACTCCACATTAAGTCCCTGAAAATGCATGCCATAGTTGATATATATATTTTGTACACCATAGTGAGTATTTTATAAAACTCATAGTCAAATATTTGTCATTATTAATTCCATGGCATTGTTATCAAGCTGACACTTCAACTTCTGACAGTTAGATTCATAAGACTCCTTAAGAAGGAACTTCCGTAAACTGATCAGTAGTGAATACATTTAGATTCTTTCGAAAGATATTTCTGTATATATCTCTGTCTGCATACTCATCACCATTTTGGGCTCTATGCCCCATACAAGACACAAAACAGGATAGTTTTGGAATGTATTATAAATACCCTCATGTTCTGATGACATAATTAATAGGAGTCCTGATAGGAAGGCAAAAAATTCAAATTCACAGGAGAATTTTGTCATAATGAGAAGGGAGAAGAGGCAGGAAGTTAGTAACAAAAAGGAAAGCAGAAGGCGATATCTTTTCTCCTTTTCAACAGCAAAATCTATGGAGTAAAGAAAGCTGGGAAAGCATTACTTTTCCACATGCTTGATATTAATGGAAAACTTTTGTGTTAGCAGTGTTGAGAACAATTCAACCTTATGTAAAAAAATTACCCACTTAGGTCTGTCAAAGCTGATATCTATGAAGATTATCTGATACCAATGCTGAGAGTGAGAAAAATGTTTCCAACCAGATAACACAGTAGAAAATAAAAGAAGACAAACAAAGAAGCCTTGAAAACATGTTTTAGAGAACAAATAATGCTATTACATTAGCTTCAATACTCTGCAATCTTTGACAGTTTGAGGTTAATTTAAAAAAAAAAAAAAGTCCAGTTGGATGGGTTTGGGTATCATTTCCATTTTAAATGGCCACGCTAGTAAATTATTTGGTCCAATGTCACACAGTAAATCAGCAGCAGAGTTGAATGTAGAACCAGCAACTCACAATTTCCAAAATAAATTAAAAAGGCATAAAGTGAATTTACAATAGGAAATAAAACATTGCTAGCCTACAAATGATCATCTGTATCAAGCTGGTAAAAATGAAGATAGGCATTGACTGTATATATAGTTTAACTACATTTTTATTTGTTATAATAGCTGAATAGCACTCCATTCTACTGTGATTCCATTTGTCCACTGCCATTGATGGATTATGATACCGTTCAGTCTAAATAGGGGTGTCATAATTTGGCCCTAGATATTAAATAATGTAGTCTATATATGAAGTAATAACCACCTGCATTTATACACATATTCGTGTAATATTCTGTGCATATAGCTAAACACAGAAAGTTTGTCTGCCTACCTCTGACATAAAGCTCATTGTATATATATAGTTATTAAATGAGAATGCAAACTCTCAGTGATACATGAACATTTGAAACCCCAGATGTTTAGCTGAAAGGAAGTAAGTTGCAACTACAGATCCTGGAAAAATCTTTGGTAATCTGTAGAGAAACTTGTCGTATCCAAATAGGAAGCTTTTTCCTCACAGTGTTTAAACCTTGATTGACCTTGGCATCTGCAATGGTAAGAATAGCATTCTGTGATCTCAGCATTAGTCTTTATTTGAATGGTAAAGATAACTCAATTGTTTTATAGATTCTTTGAATGTTTATAAATTGTGACAGGAAGGAAACATTGTGCCTTTTTGTCTTCTGTCAGTGTACTATGGATCTGCAATAAAGCATAACAGTTACTCTTAGACTCAGTAAAAATACTAAGCTACAGTAAAACTTACAGTCTGTTGACTATTTCTGTGTATTTTAAATAACATATAAAGCTTAACCTTATAAAGTTTATTCAAGCAAATGTGTTCTTTTAAAATAGCATAATTTTTTTAGAGAATACAAGACAAACTGTCCCCAGTTTCAGCAGCACTGTCTCAGCCTGCTGCACTGTAGCCCTCCAAGAAAAAAGTGGCAGCCCAGGCACTGGTCTCCAGCCCAAATAAGCATTTTGCTTCCCCTCTTTGATCCTATTCAGAATTCTATGTCTTTTGCTGACACTTGAAATAACAAGCTGAAACTCTGCTATCTTAGTTTTCCTTTTTTGTCATTATTTTACTGAACCTAGAGTTAAACACCCAGGAAAAGAACTCTGACATTTGATTAGCTTTCACATAAAAGACAATTTTCAAAGTGATATCTTCAGAAGGATCATTGATCCCAGTGTAACAGCAAATGGTATTAATAAAGAGACCATAGGCCATGGGTAAATAAAGCGTATCTTCCTAAAGACAATGGAACTAGAACTACAGAGGCATGACTGTTAAAGTATTATGCTATACATACAATTCATTTCTCTGTCCAAAGCTTCCTTATCTGGCAAGCCAAAGCTTACTCCTTTCACATAAATTTTTTTACATTGATGTGCAGTGAGACTGATTGAAAGAAGTGAGGCCTATGCTGTTGTTTTCCTATTTTAATGCATTTTCTTCTATCTTTTTCAGTATGCAGCAGCCAGATAGATTCCTCCTTCTAATTTGTGCTGCACAGCACCATCAGATATACCTTTTCTTGCAAAAGGTTTAAAGTAAGTGGTAATTATAAAATCTTTCAGCTTAAGACACAGCAACACACTGACAGGAGGCAAGGGTTTCTTCATCAAGTAAATGTTTTGAACTTCTGCTTTGACTCTCCATCTCTTTCCCTGATTCTTTTAGTTTCACATAGAACAGCTAGCACCTTTCACTCTACAGCTAAGCTACCAACTATTTAATGATTTTGCAGTCTATCGATTGTGGAGTCATTCCTTCTGCTTGCCGATTTTATTTAATATTCCAGACCTCTCTAGGCTGCTCTGTGGCTGTGGGGCCATAAGAAATCTCTCTACCAACAGGTATGAAACTAACACACAAGTATATTCTAACAATTTATAGAAGTAATGATTTAAGTGTCAAATTAAATTCCAGTGTGGAGAAACATATTGACCACCAACTGCACTGGGAACTTAATCTATTTATGACAGATCTGGGTACTACATATTTTCTATAGATGTGTTTGAAAACAGTGAAGGAGATTCTGTCTTGCTCAAATATCTGTGCAACTTCATTGAAATTACAAGTGTGTAAAGAGTCTAACAAGAGTAAATTTAACAATTGTTTAATTATCAGCTCTGATAATTATGACCCTTTCATATGATAATATGGTCACATAAAATATTAATTCATCATCTTTAGACTGGGTTATGCACGGGTATATATTCTGAGTAGTAGCATTGATTCATTCACAAATAAGACGGTGGCACTTCAGTTTAAGCATTTAATGATTTATTCTGGTTCTAGCTTTCAGTCTAGACCATTGTGATTATCTAGGATGAAAGACTCAATCTTATCAGATTGCCTTGGCCATCCTAGGCCAATGACTATAGCTCCACTTCGCTGTGAAACAGGCAGTAGAAAACAGTGAACTCAGGTTCAGCTTAATTTTTCATCTAAGCTGAAAAGTTAATGTTTCTCTAATACTGTTCACACATGATCACATGATAACAAATCATCTAACCATTGAAACAAATGTGAAGGTCTCTTAAACAAATCATTAAGTCAGGACTGGAAATATCTCTCACCTAGTTTTATCATACCTTTCTGATTTATTTACTAAAAATCATACAACTCTACTAATTTACATTCTTCTTCTCCAAAAGATGTTATGTATGCATTTAATTATTTATTTTAAAATTAATTTATTTTAAAATTAATTTATTTTTTACAGAAAGTGTAGTTATTTAAATACAAATTATTGAGAAAGAAGGGAAAGAAATCGGAATTCCAATTCCCTCTGTTTAAGACTGACTCTATTTTTTCAAAAAGCTGGTTTGCTTTCTTTCTTTTATTTTTCAGAGCTTTTGATTTACGAAGAGCAAGGTGATTCATGGCAGCTTCGTGCAGAAAACCTGTAGTGTGAAAATGCATGGACTAACGAACTTCAGATTTTGGGAGAGGGATATTTTTTTGTGACTTCTACATACATGACTTTTAAAGTATGTTTAGAACCTGTTTTAAGTCTTCATACACTGGGTTCATATGTGTGCACACATAAATACCAAACAACTAAAAAATTTTTATTGTATGTTTGTCTGTGTGGGCATACAAGCCCACACATGCACCTCTCTGTGTGTCTATCCATGTATTTGCTATTTGTTCTAACAGATTGAAAGGACAAGTCACAGGGTGTGACTAGTCTAATACTAACAAAATAATGCCTTGCTGGAAGCCAGTATAAAGTTAGAAACCATGCTACAGCCTAGAAAAAAATACCTGAAGCAGAATATCTATATCAGCTCTTCTCTCAGAGTTTGGCTCCAATTTCTTCTGTTTTGTTTTGCTACAATACTTAATATTGGACACTCAGGAAAAAACAGTTCTACTTAGCACAGTCCTTATTTAGAGAAATTTAATCTCTGCATTAGCTGTGGATACTACAATAGGAATACTAGGATGAACTGTGGTATTCTGTTCACCTTCTTTCTGTATTTCAGCATTTTAACCTTTCTTTTTCCAAAGTCATTTTCTCAAATGTAAAAGATGATTAATGAGAGCAGCTTTTTTTTCTGCATTCAGCAATCATGTATTCTTCTTGCCCATCTGTCCTTGCATAATCATGGTTGTGCTGTTCATGCCAATATTTAGGGCTGTGTCAGCACTTCCATTACAAACCCCAGTTTTCAGGAGTTTGTAATAAGGCTGGTGCACTTGGCATTTGGCCGAAATTGAAGAGAGCTGGAAATCACACTGATCAGGGCACTGAATCCAAAATATAAGTAGTGATTTGTTTTGGACTAGAGTCCCTATTTGGCAAGAAAAGTGGGCTGACAGCAAGTGCAAGTGAAGTAAAAGGGATTCAAGTGTCTGATAGTACAGCTGAGCTTTAGACAATGTCAGGGAACAGTGCAAGAGCAGGTCCAGCTAAGTAAGAAAGTCTTTCATAAGCCAGTAAAAAAATGTTCCCTTTTTGGAAGGAGGCCAGTGTGGAGTAAATACAAAGAGGAAGGACCCGCAGCAGGGCGGGGTTTGTAGGTATCTCAGTGCCAACTCATTTATTCATGAAGAAAACCCAAAGACAGAGCAATGAATACCTATGAACAGTTCTGCAAAGGAGGATAAATTAGCAGGGTATTTAAAGAAAAGTGATTTCATTTTCAAAAGTGACTGGTGATTCTGGGAGCAGAGTCTTGCTGAGTGGACTCAGCTTGATTTTTCTTTTTAATTTTTGTTTGTTTGTTTGTTGAAAACTTTCGAAAATCCTTTGCAGAGCTAGAGTTCATCACTGAAACAGCACTTGACTTTTTGATAACTGGAATTCAAATAACCTCAAGACACAAAGACCACTCCTGATTATCCAGGATAACAAAGAGCTGGGTAACCCAAATAAAGAAAAGATACAGATAATGCAAACTCTATGTAAATTTTGTTGTAAGAACATAATATATTTAGCACTTTTTACTGTCAGAGAAGTAAGTTTTCACACAAAGGCAGAGACAAAGGAAAAAAAGATGGGATTATTATTAAAGTAGAATTATCTACAAGCTGAATAATGTCCCCTTGGGTAATAAAGAGGCAACTCATAATAAACATAAATAAAAGAATTTCTAACCCTAAATGCTCACTGAAATATTTGTAAGTTTTTTTCATGGATACACATGGTCACAGGTTTGGTTTTGCTCTGGGTAATTAATGTGCAGGTTTTGACTTCTTGGGATGACTGAGGGCTGGTTACAAATTTGTATCCTGTGAGAGAAGGCAACACAAGTCCAGCATAGCACTGGTTACTTACTGGTATACCAGGTTGTTGTTGTTTTGTTTTGTTTTTTCCTGTAGTTATGACATTACTGGGAAACCTGAGAGAGAAATGCCGTTTTGCACACATGCAGGGGATATCTAGGCAAATGAACAAGTTAGCACTGAATAAAATATAGCCTGCATTACCATGTTTCAACTGTTTCAGTGCTAATTGCCCATGTCCACTATTCTTAGCATTATTTTTGAATTCTCTACTTGCCTGACATTTAATGAAGGTACAAGCAAACACACAAGCAGTTACAGTGATAATCTGTATCATATGATCATCTCTATCTGTTTCTCTATTAGTCTATCCTGTCTAGCTTATAGACTATATACCACGATATTCTTTTAGATTTGAGCAGCTCGAGTTCAGTTTGTCTCCAATGAATACTTGCTTCTACCAAATAAAATAATTTTTTTCCATAATTTCAAACATAGTCTAGTTTTGTTCAGTCTATAATGTAGCAAAAACATCAAATGTAAATCTATCAAAACAGCAAGATAATCAGTAAGTATTTAGAAGTCCCTCTCATAATAGTTTCACTATCAAGTAGCTTCATATTTATTAATAAAATTTTTCATGTTGTAGAGTGTTTCTGAGAGACCAGAGCCAGGCTGTGTGGAGAGAATGGGATGGATGAAAAGCAAATGCTTCCCGACTAATGTCTGGAAGAAGACATAAATGGACACATAACTTTATCTGTGCTGAGTACAGAGCAGCATCACTGCATTCCTGCATTCTTCAGTAAGCTTGGAGCAGTAGCTAATACATCACCCTTCACACATTAAGTTTAGAAAACATGTAACATTGAGTAAGAATGAGTTGATTCTTTGAACAAGGTTTAAGGCACAGGAAAGCAGGATGCCGTTTCTGCCTGAGAAGACTGATTTCAGCTTTTCTAGGTTAAATGACCTACAGCTGCAAAGCCTATAGCACTCATTGTTGCTCTTGGAGAAGTCTCATCATCCTGCAAAACCCTATGTCCTCTAGTTTGCCTAGAAGCCTGCTGCTGCCCCAGACGTATTACGAGGGCATCCCACACTCCTGTTAGCTTCTATTCCTCTCTAGTCATACCACTGCCATAGAAGGTATTTTTGCATTCTAGAATTATTTTAGAGAATTCTGAATCTTCGCAAATTCAGAAAGTGCCTGAAATGCAGATTCAGAAAAGACCTGAAAATGAGTCAAACTTTTGTTACAAAACAAAAGTAAATTTTGAGATTCTGTATTTCTGGGAAATACCTCTCTTACTGAACACATTTATAAAGGAATTAGCTTACAATTTAAAAACAGGGAGAAAAACAAGTCTTAAACCAACTTCTGTAATTAGAAGACCGTGACCAAAAAAAAAAGGATCACTGTTATTGACAGATTTTATCTTGTCTTTACATCTTTGACATCATAACCATTTTCTAAAGGTTGCACAGTTCATAGAATCCTGGAATCATAGAATAGTTTGGATTGGAAGGGACTTTCAAAGTTCATCTGGTCCAACCCCCCTGCAGCAAACAGGGACATCTTCAACAAGATTAGGTTGTTCAGAGCCCCTGTGTGGTCTTGAATGTTTCCAGGGAAGAGGCATCTACCAGCTCTCTGGGCAATATGTTCCAGTATTTTGCCACACTCATTGTAAAACATTTCTTCTTCATGTCTAGCTTGAATCTCCCCTCCTTTATCTTAAAACCATTTTCCCTTGTCCTATTGTAACATGCCCTACTAAAATGTCTGTCTCCAGTGTTCTTACAGGCCCCTTTTAAATACTGAAAGGCTGCAATAAGGTCTCCCCAGAGCCTTCTGTTCTCCAGGCTGAACAACCCCAACTCTCTCAGCCTGTCCTCACAGGAGAGGTGTTCTGTCCTTCTGAACATTTTTGCGGCCTCCTCTGGCCCCTCTCCAACAGGTCCATGTCTTTTCTGTACTGAGAGCCCCAGAGCTGGACGCAGGACTCCAGGTGGGGTCTCACCAGAGCAGAGCAGAGGGGTAGAATCACCTCCCTCGACTGGCTGGCCATGCTCCTTTTGATGCAGCCCAAGATACAATTTGCCTTCTGGGCTGCAAGTGCACATTGCCAGCTCATGCCCAATCTTTCATCCACTAGTACGCCCAAGTCCTTCTCCTTAGAGTTGTGCTCAATCCCTTCATCCTCCAGCTTGTATTGTTACTGGGGTTTGTCCTCACCCAGGTGCAGGAACTTGCACTGTTGTCCTTATTCAAGTCTTTCCTTATCAGTGAAATATCACTTAGCAAAATCTCATATAAATACATGGCTGTGGCATGGTGTCCCGCTGCTTTTGGATCAGAGGAGAAGAGAGCATTATTAAATGAGTTTGACCTTTGATTTTTCCTGTCATAAGCTGGCAATAGAACTTTTTTGGTAAACACCTCACCTTCTCCCCTGGAGAATTTCAGCTCAAACCAGCTGTGAGAAAGTGAACTAGCTTTTTTTCCCTTCCAGATCTGCATGGTATTGGAGAAAAAAAAATAGATTTTACTATATATCAGGTGACTTTTTCATGTTGCTGTATATTTTATTCCATTACTGTATAGTTGGTGCTATCTAAAAGGTTTTTTATTAAACTACTGAATGGAACAAATAGAATTGAAAATGTTAATTTGCTATTCCAGCATCCTAGAGAATTGCAAGTATGCCAAACAGTTCTGGTTTATTTGTTTAATTTTAACTGGTTTTTATCGGCTTCTTTGCTTAGAAGATATAGATGTGTTAAGTAACACTCCATTTTAAAAAACTATATGGCTAGGACTAGACCTTGGAAATAAAATAAAATAAAATAAAATAAAATAATAAAAAATAAATAAAATAAAATAAAATAAAATAAATAAAAATAAAATAAAAAAAATAAAATAAAATAAAATAAAGTAAAATAATTTGACAAGAGACATTAACAGCAGACAAAGACATATTGTTCTAATACGTTGAAAAGAAAGGGATACCTTCTAACGGAAGTTATTGTTTTAATTACAAACTATTTTCTTTGCCTTGTTACTGAAAGTAAAAAATTCTGGACATTCCACAAGACCTTGCATTATGGTTGCTGTGCCATTTTAATGGTCTTGCAAATTTCTTTGGAATAACATTGTATCTCAGTCAACTGGTGTTATAGTAGCTGAAAACGTTATCTGATATGTCCATGAATACACTAATAAAGCTGAGCTCTATATTTTGGGATAGAACACTGGATATGTCATGGCAGTATTTAGCTCTCCTAAGAGGATATGTATCCAGAACTATTTTATCACCTCTGTTTTGAACCATATTTCATGTGGGTTAAAGCCTAATGCTTTTTAAAGTGCTGTCCCAGAAGCCGGCATTGCTGGAGTTTGCCATGCATTGGACAAGCTGTTACACAACCCAGAATACGCTCACTAATAAACAGAGAGTGACTGTAGATTCAATCTAATTTAAAGTACTACTTTCCCACTTACACTGAAGATCATCAGAATATCCCTGGCTGTGATTTTCAAGCATATTGTCTGTCTCCTGACAATGCCACTGTTTCAGTGGCAAACTAGACTATGTAAATGCTGCTTGTCTTAGTTTGGAATTGATTACATTTTTTTTTTTTTTTTTTATGTTAGTGACTAAAATATGTCATATGTAAGAAGAACATGCCTAAAATGAGAAATTCTAGATCTATCATGAATAAGGAGTTTTTCTCCAACTCTTACCTTTCTTTTATGTCTTTAAGGACACCTGATGTTGCTGGAGATAGTGTCTCATTATCTGGACACCTAAGAACATAGCTATAATTTGATGAGGCAGAAGGTGGTGCACACACACATATATGCACACACATTCTTTTGTTACGATACTTCGTTGGATGTGTTTAATTGCATAGATTCTGAATTTAATGACCTTGCTTTCATAACACTCATGCCAAAATAGAACTTTTAGTATACAATCTCTAAGCATGTTTCGCTAAGTATTTGAAATGACAGGAATGTTAGTATCTGTCCGGAACTACTTTGACTGAAGTTTACAAAAAAGTCTTTAGTGGTTTTGACGAATAACTGAAATCCTGCTACAAAGAGTGGTTCGCAGTATGATATAAGAAGTAGAAAAACTTACTACTTGTTGTTTAGGTTCTTTAAAGCAAGCTGTGCTACCTTGCACGCCTTGTGCTATAATACAGAGACTCCCTGTGTAACTACCACCCAGTGTCCACTACTGAACTGTTTGAGAAGCGATAAATGGAACAAACTGAGGAAAAACAAACAACTGATATAATACTTAGAGCAGCAATAAGTACACATGGAAACCACACTGTGAATCACTATTTTCACTGCTTTGCTTTGCAATGGAAGTGTCTTTGTACAGAAGTTTTATTCTGTTCATGTGGAAAATTGAGAGGTTTTTTTAGGTATATTTTTAACAAAAGAGAAACCTTTGATTAAGGGGAAATATTGGTTTATGCTAGAAATACATAAATAGCTTTACTTGACACAACAATTATCACTCGTGTTTTTGTTATCTGAGGCCCTCTCTCCAAGAAAAGAAATCACAGTGATACTCAGCAATAGAGAATTACTTTATTTGACTTTTTTTTTCCTGTGAGATTGGTTATTCTGCAGATTCTTTGATTATCTGATGCTGTTGCTGATACTGATGACAGAGTGTAACTGAACACACTTCTCTTTTGGGCCAGGAGAGTGGTGTTCTTTCATGTTCAGCAGCATAGCATTAGGCCACGTTTGCTAGTTGGTTTCTCAATCAGTCAGAAAAGCTGAGCTGCTGCAAGTGAAGTTATTAAAGCTTCTGGTAGACTTGTCCTGGAAAATTCAATTTTAATAGCTACAAGATACCACACTGACTCAGTAGGCTGCCTTCAGACACTCATGTTGGATGGGATCTCTAATGCCAAAGAGGGTTTCAACTTGACAGCAAGAATATAGCTACTCAAAAATAAATGATCACTATAGACCATTAGTGAAAATAACCTGATTTTATTTTACTAGCTGCTGTAAATATTTACTTTGACAACCTGCTTTATCGAACTATGAGGATACAGTTTTGTGCATGATTAGACTGAAGGTCAATGCTTGTTTAATAAACTCTAAATAAAGAATTATGTGATACATTGTACACATTTCACATCCAGTGATGTATTAATGCATCGTTGCACTCCGTATAATCATCTCAAATTACTTCCTTTAAGGAGACAGAGATTGTTTCACTTGCATATATATATTTTTTTTAACAATTTAAATGCACTATTGGTCTAATGCCAGCAATCCAGCTAACATTTAAGGTGAATATTATATTAGATCTATCGGATTTTGTAATTTTCAGTGTCTTAAGGATAAATAAGAGATAAAGAAGACCAGCTTATATTACAACTTACTTTAAAAATAATTACCTGTTGATACTACAGTCAAATCCAATGCCAGAACTGTCAAAGGCTCATACTTGCAATGCTGATACAGCTTCAGTGTTTTTACAAGCATAAGTTTCACGATGACTTCTCTGTTGTATTTTTCTGCTTGCTGATTTTTTCCGCTGAATATCATTGAATGTGGATGATTTCACTGGAAAATTCAAACCACAGAAAGATATAGACATAAATAAATATGTAAGAGACACTGAACAAAATAACTTTGACTGAATGTTTGAAGTTGGGTAGGAAATAGGGCCTCTGATTTGCACGTCTAGCTATAGACAGGAATATACGGCTAGATACAATTTCCTGCAGTCTTGAGTTGTACTGTCTGTTTTCTTAATGTTCCTAGAATTTCAGCTGCTGGAAAAGCAGATGTGAAAATATTAAAATGGCCACTCTGACAATCTGTTCTGTGGTATTAACTGGCTCAGTCCAGACATATAGATCAATTTCTGTATGACTCTGAAAGCAGTGACTGTTTTTTTAAAATCTTGCTTGAACTATTTTATTCCTCACTGTCTCAAGACTGTGACTGTCCCTGCATTTCCATCTCCTGTTTTAATGAATTGTGATCATTTTTCTTTCACTTTTGAAATATTTTCTTTTGCTATTACTTTTCTTTTTTAAAAAATAAAGAATTGTTTCAAAATATTGATCATAAATATGATTGTGATGAGTCAGCACAAATAAAAGATTGTCCTTCCTTTACTGTGAGTTCGTATGGCAAATTAATGTAAATGGGAAAACATGAATATGGTGTTCATAAGGTAGGAAAAGTAAATTTTTATTCTATGAATACTTTTTTTAAAAAAATATTTCAATAAAGTAGAACCTATGTCAATCTGTGTATATGTATGAATCCAACTACTCGTCTGTATTACCGTTAAATTCTTAACTTCTAACCAACCTAAACTTACAGGAAGTCTGTTGGGATGCAAAATAGCTCAGAAAACTTTGGAATACTCATGGCTGTCACTTCTTACAGTGTCCCTTTCCTGGTACACTTTTCTCTCTTTGAAAGGAATTCAAGTTTGTTCACATCACAGACAAGGGGCATTTACACAAACTCAGCTGAGCTAGCTGTAAACCAGACAGTTTAGATACTGATGTTAAGTAGATTTCTGTGGCTGGAGAGTCAATTATCAAATTTTCTAAGAAACTGAGAACATTCTGGACCAATATTTGATGGCAATATCTATCATAAACTCCTTCTGATCTTATTCAGTTCTCAGGGTATTAGCCCAGATCTCAGGTATCAAGTCACCATTATAACTTTGTGGTCAGGAGAACGGTATCAATTTATGCCATGGCATTAATCGCACTCTATCAAGATCAAAAATCTAATTCTTAATTTCTTGTAAACTCTAACTTAAGAGAAAGTAATTATGGGATATGAATCCAGGTATTCCATGTCATTGGTAAAATGGCATGGTGATGTATTATTAGTAAAAATTGTTTGCAATACTAATTGAGTATGTTCATGGTAACTGCTAACTAACAAATACTTGCATATTTAGAAGTGGTACCATTCTTTTAAAACAAGTTTGTGGCAGCCAGATGTGGGGCAGGAGTTAGATACCTGAGAGGCAGCGGCAACATCAGAATTTCTTTGAAGAGCAGTAGAGGCCTGTGTTTCCCCTCTGCCTTTTAAGACACTGTACAGAGTGAATTTCCCTGAAGCTTGGAAAAAATGAACAAACGCAACTTTTCTGTAAGAAGTCTGAATCACTTATAGCTAGCCCAGGAGTTGTTCATGGAAGTACAATTGAACAAATGCAGTAGATGCTGAATACTTTGTGATGCTGCATGAAGGAAGGGCCTCTTCAGTCTATTCACCTCTACCCCTGTAGCTATTCTCTGGCCTTGAGGTCTGTAGAATCTATGTATACCTTTAGCTTTTTATTTGTGTGTGTGTGTGTGTGTGTGTGTCTGTGGATCATTGACTGTTTACTATAGTGCTGATGCAGCCGAAAGAGATGCAGGGCCTGAGATGTTTTATCTCTTGTCAGAGCTCGCTTCAATTAAATTAATGGATCCATTCAACTCCCTCTTTCCTCTTTCAGCTGCATCACTGCTGAATACATTAAAAAGATCTTAAGTCTCAAGATGGTACATCATGGCATTAGCAAGGGCACTCATTTCCCTCTGTCTTCTTTTTCTGTAAATCAAATAATTAATGAGATCTCTACCTCAATAGAGCACTTCATCAATATTTTGTAGCAATAGAAAAAAAGATGTGCTTTTTGCTCTTGGAGGAGCTTTTATCTCCATCTGTGTAGGATTTGGTGGGCAAATGTTGTAATTCTAAAATGACAAAATATTGACTATTTTTTTCCGGTTGCTCTTAATTTCTGAGAATAGTTATTCTAAAGGCTTAGGAACTGGCTGCTTATATTTTATAGGTGGGTGCTGTTTGAAGTTCAGACTTCTAGTAATATTCAATTGTAATTCAGTTACTTGTAGAATATGTAATTGCAAAGGATTATATAACTAAGTATCGCAATTTGATGTTCAGCATTTCAATTAGTGAATTAAACCCCAATTATATTGCATATGTCAGCTATTCCATTTCCTTTACAAAATATTATATACCTTGGCACCATGAACACATTCATGCTGAAAAGGAAGAAAAAAAAACATTAAAAAATATCTAATTGAAGAGTTTCATACTTAGAATATGACAACATATTGTGACATAGACAGAGGTGCAGAAAACTTTAATAACTTGGCCAAGGCTAAATACCAGGTTTGCAGTAAACACAGGCCTCAGCTTTCATTCATATGGTTCTAGTCTTAATCATTTTTCTCTTTTCTTAAAGAAAATCTTAGTTCAAAAAATTAAACAATCTTTATGATTCTGCTGTTGAAATGACATTGATTATTTAGTTGAAAACCAGGCCTCTTACTGAGAATCATGCACTGATTTGTAATTACATTTTGCCCTAGGTTTTGAAAAAGGAATATAGTAATTTTAATTTAATGATTTGGCTGCAAACTGCATGTGGATGAATACAGAACATTTGACTACAATGAGAAGGAAAGAGTCAAATATAGTCTTACTGAGTTGTTAAAATATAATAGCAATTTTTACAGAAATGACAATTTGATTACATTATAATTAGAACAATACCTTTTAATGAAAAGAACAACCATGCAGTACTGGCCTTCAAATAAGTTCCATGAAATATCACTACATTACTGTGGTAAAAATAGTCCATTCCTGCAAGACAGGCATAATTGAAAACTGTGAAAACTGTGAATGCACATATATGCAAATAATGCCCCATCTGCATGCTGTTCCTTGGAGGAGGAGAGGTCTTATGGTCAAAAATCTGTGATTTACACAGCAATCAATCTCTATACAGCATTAGTAGCACAATTTTCCAGACATTCATTTTTCATTACATGATAACTTTGGCTGCATATGCGCTAATAAAGGCATTCTTCCCAGAGAAGTATCTCTGGCTCCTAGACAGGTGTGCAGTGGCTTAACGCCAACCTGCTCAGGGCCAGCCCTGGGGCCTGGGCCAAATCCATGGAGCAGCTGACCTGGATCTTTCAAGGGTTGAGTTGCCTCTGTGGCTATGATATGCATGTACATCCACAACCATGTGTAGTTTTTCAGCTTAAACTGGAAACAATACGAAAAGACACAACATAGCCTCTTGCAAGACTATTTTTGCAACAGGCAAGTGAGATTTCATATGCTGCAGCACAGCACAGTGAAGGTTTGAGGCTTTTGAGAATGAGGATGTCGGAGAGAGCTTGGAAGTGGAGGGGGCCAAACCTGATGCAGTTCTGCCTGTACTGCTCACAGAATCACAGAATCACAGAATGTTAGGGATTGGAAGGGACCTCGAAAGATCATCTAGTCCAATCCCCCTGCCAGAGCAGGAACCCCTAGGTGAGGTTACACAGGAAGGCGTCCAGGCGGGTTTTGAATGTCTCCAGAGAAGGAGAATCCACAACCCCCCTGGGCAGCCTGTTCCAGTGTTCTGTCACCCTCACTGAGAAGAAGTTTCTTCTCACATTTAAGTGGAACCTCTTGTGTTCCAGCTTGAACCCATTACCCCTTGTCTTACTGTTGGTTGTCACCGAGAAGAGCCTGGCTCCATCCTCGTGACACCCACCCTTTATATATTTATAAACATTAATGAGGTCACCCCTCAGTCTCCTCTTCTCCAAGCTAAAGAGACCCAGCTCCCTCAGCCTTTCCTCATAAGGGAGATGCTCCACTCCCTTCATCATCTTTGTGGCCCTGCGCTGGACTCTCTCCAGCAGTTCCCTGTCCTTCTTGAACTGAGGGGCCCAGAACTGGACACAATATTCCAGATGAGGTCTCACCAGGGCAGAGTAGAGGGGAAGGAGAACCTCTCTGGACCTACTAACTGCCCCTCTTCTAATACACCCCAGGATGCCATTGGCCTTCTTGGCCGCAAGGGCACAGTGCTGGCTCATGGTCATCCTGCTGTCCACCAGGACCCCCAGGTCCCTTTCCCCTACACTGCTCTCTAATAGGTCATTCCCCAACCTGTACTGGAACCTGGGGTTGTTCCTGCCCAGATGCAAGACTCTACATTTCCCCTTGTTATATTTCATTAAATTTTTCCCCGCCCAACTCTCTAGCCTGTCCAGATCTCGCTGGATGGCAGCACAGCCTTCTGGCGTGTCAGCCACTCCTCCCAGCTTGGTGTCATCAGCAAACTTACTGATAGTACACTCAATTCCCTCATCCAAGTCATTGATGAATATATTGAACAGTATTGGTCCCAGAACTGACCCTTGAGGCACTCCACTAGATACAGGCCTCCAACCAGACTCCGCCCCATTGATCACAACTCTCTGGCTTCTCTCCTTCAGCCAGTTTGCAGTCCACCTCACTACCCGATCATCCAGTCCACACTTCCTCAGTTTTGCCGTGAGGATGCTGTGGGAGACGGTGTCAAATGCTTTGCTGAAGTCAAGGTAGACCACATCCACTGCTCTGCCGTCGTCAATCCACCTTGTTACGTCTTCATAAAAGGCTATGAGGTTGGTCAAACACGACTTCCCCTTGGTGAAGCCATGTTGTCTGTCCCTGATGACCCTCTTATCCTTGATATGTCTTAAGATGGCACCAAGGATAAGGTGTTCCATCACTTTCCCAGGGATGGAGGTGAGGCTGACCGGTCTATAGTTGCCCGGGTCCTCCTTCTTGCCCTTTTTGAAGACCGGAGTGACATTTGCTTTCCTCCAGTCCTCAGGCACCTCTCCCGTTTCCCAAGACTTGGCAAAGATGATGGAGAGCGGTCCAGCAATGACTTCAGCCAGCTCCCTCAGCACCCGCGGGTGCATCCCATCTGGACCCATGGATTTATGGATGTCCAGATTGCTTAATTTCTCCCTAACCCAGTCCTCATCAACTGAGGCAGACTCCTCCATTGCCCTGCCTTCCTCTGGGGCCTCAGGGGTACGGGGCTCCTCAGGACAGCCTCCGGCAGAGTAGACAGAGACAAAGAAGGCATTCAGTAATTCTGCCTTCTCTGTATCTTCTGTCACCAGGGCACCCACCCCATTCATCAGTGGGCCTACATTGCCTCTGGTGTTAGTTTTATCTGCCATGTATTTGAAGAACCTCTTCCTGTTGTCCTTGACCCCTCTCGCCAGGTTTAACTCTAAGGAGGCCTTAGCTTTCCTAGTTGCCTCCCTACATCCTCTGACAACAGCCTTATATTCTTCCCAAGTGGCCAGCCCCTCCTTCCATGATTTGTAAACCCTCCTCTTCCACTTGAGTTTGCCCAGCAGTTCCCTGTTTAACCACGCAGGTCTCCTGGCTCCCTTCCTTGACTTCCTGCGCGTCGGGATGCTCTGATCTTGAGCTTGGTAGAAGCAGTCCCTGAAAGTTAACCAACTATCTTGGGCGCCTTTACCTTCAAGCAGCCTTGCCCACGGGATTCCCTCCAGCAACTGTTTGAAAAGGCCAAAGTCGGCCCTGCTGAAGTCCAGGGTTGCAATTCTGCTCGGTATTCTGCTCCCACCACAGGAGATTCTGAACTCCACCATCTCATGGTCACTGCAACCAAGGCAGCCCCCCACCTTTACTGCTTTGACCAGACCCTCCTTGTTAGCAAGGACGAGATACTGCTCAATCTCAAGATCAAACTGCAACCAAGATCAAACTATCTTACAGCCTTTATAGCTCCAAAATCTCTGTTTTTAATACCCCAATTTCGCAGTTTTTGAGAGAACTCTATGTAGGTAAAGACCATCACAGGTGTAATGATATAGTACTGTGTTCACAGCAACGACTGCTGCTTGTAATTTGCATGTGATGTAATGCCTAGCTGTTGCTCTTAAATGATTAATACTGTGAGCACAGTATTGCATCCGGTAATGAGGAAAGAGCCTATTCCTGGGATGAATTTTTGGCACAAGTTGTATTTTATCTGGAGGCAAGACCTTCTGACATTGACATAAAGTCTTCCCAGGATACAGATTCTGCACATGTTTTGGTGAAACCCGGAGCACTGTGTTTTTGCCTTTTCAGTCACAAAAGTAAAATCACCTGTGATTTTGTCCTTGTGGCCTGTGGAAATACTGAGTCTTCTATTGTATTTGAGTTTAGCTGGCTCACTTGTGACTTTATTCATCTAAACTAACAATATTTTTCTTTTGGAATAATTCTTCCTCTTCTCCTTTGCTACACAGAAGCAAACTAAAAACATGCCTGGCATCATGTATGCACAATCTGCATAAAGCTTTCTGCAAACTTTACACTCAGATCGCTGGGAAAATAATGAAGTAGGGGATTTCAGACCTTCAGGAATGCTGACACAGAGAAGTACAAATTCAAGCAGCCCAAAACACTCTTTGTGTCTGTTTGTAATAGACACAAGAACAGTCTCTAGCACAGTAGAAATACCCCTAAAATTTGGTACTGCCTTAACTGGCTTAAACTGGTTTAGGACATCATCAAGACAAAGAGGAATATAGATGCTGGAAACTACTCTGCAATGTTGCACAATTTTGCTGGATGCTGTGTGCTAGTTAAATTCATAGGGATACACAAATTCTCCGTTTTTTTCTCTCATTTAAATAAGCTAGTTGGTAGTGTTCTTGTGGTTAAGAAGCTTGAAAAATGCAACCAAACTACCTCTTTCTTAATGATTTAAAAAAGCAGAGAGAAGTTAAAGAAAATAAGGATGCATTATTATTTAAGTATATCAGCCTGAAAATCAGGCTTATGTTTTTTAGGACATGACTCTTTAGCTTTGGATGAAGAGGTTTTTTGTGTGTGCATTTTAACATGTCTACATTTTTCCAGCTTTTGCAAAGTCTAGATGTTCTTCCTGCCGTCAGTACTAGGGTTATCACATAGGAGGCCATCAATCAGTGGCAAAATTACTCATTGTTTCATGTGGACTGTGTTAGTAACTTTAACTGGAAGAGTAAATCCAGGACTGTGAGGCATGGGCTAAACCACAATTCAAATGACATTCCTGAACAGACTGAGCCCAGTGTGGCCTTTCTCAATATTTTTACTACATAGTACTCTGTGTTTCCTGGTGCTATTTGCCTTGGAGCAGTGTGTGACAGAACCGGCAGCTTGGATTGCTGCCCTGTTTTTATTCCTACGTTGTGCAAATGGGTGATTCACTATGTACTTGTTTTCTTTGGCAGCCATTTCCAGAAGTGCCACTTGTCTCCAGGAGGCACTTGCAAGTGCTGCTGAAAACTTCCTTGTTTCTGTTGCACGTTTTATAATTTCTTAGAATTTCTAACACTAATAAATAAAAGCAGGGAGGGAAGAATACTGAAATAATGACTTGGATTCAGAAATACGTCTCGGGTAATTGTCCCTCCAGGCTATTCACTTTCACATTTCCATTTTTTTCAGTTATTTTCTATGTAAATAACCTTTTCCCCAACAGTTCATTGACTAAACCATCTGCATTGCTAGTTTATTTAATGAAAGTCTTAGTACTGTACCATGCAAATAACGCCGTATCTATAAGTTTTTGTGTATGTGTAAAAAAAGGAAAATATACTGTGTGGTTGATATTTTAATATTTGCCTACTGCCTCTACAGATTTGTTAGCTGCCTAAACCAGACCAACACCCTACAAAGATGTTCACAATTGGTTTGGAGTATTAATTTATTATTTTTGGGTGACCTCTTAAAACACTGGTACAGACTCCTAAGTGGCGAGGTTCTTCAAGAATTCATTGCCCTTCTCTCTTGTGCTTTCTACTACTCCATTCCTAAAAAAACAATTGAAATGTAATTCCTCTTCCAAGTTCCTTGACACTACTAAATTGACACCAAGAAACTCACTAACCACCCAAAGACACATAGCATATTTGTGCTACACTGAGGTCTCGTCTTGCTTTGTACAATTTGATGCTGATCTGTGGAAGGCATTGTAAAGATCATAAAAGGAATTGCAGAGTTAATTTTGCTTATTTGTTTTTCTGACTCGTTCAAAGGCAGTTAATACTTTCTGAATGTAGAGTAATGACTGAAAGAAGTTTTAGTCTCTAAGTGGAGCTCTGTGTCAATGAAGCACAGAAGTAGACTGACAAACGAGTTTATTATATTCTCAGGTAAGGTGCTAAGTTTTTTGTGGGATTCAGTCCTGAATGAGAAGAGAATTCTGAAAAGCAATTCTAAACCAGCCCCTGAATTGTAGCCTCCAAATGGTACTGTGAATTGTGATCTTGTACTTAGCTTAAACCATTTACTTATGTAAATAGTTTTTCTTCAGGTTTTTTTTTGAAGATCATGAAGATGTAGGCACACACAATACGCAAAGCTATAGAGGTATCTCTATATGTGCATGTGTCCAGAAATACTTATTTTTGTGTGTTTATGCATATGTACTTACTAGTTGTATTTTTATAACCTATTAAACTGATAAGATTTTGAAAACATGGATTACCTTTTTCTTTTGGCATGTAGTTTATAAATAATTTCTGACCACGCATAATCTCTTTCATAAACAGAAATCATACCTCATATGAATAAAGCACACATGCATACACACAAAATTACCTGTGATTTATTATATAGATAGTGTATGATAATGTCAAGCTTTTCAGCTGGTGCTAATGCTTATACAAATAAACAGTGTGACAGCCACTTAAATCAGCTGAGTGTCTGGCCAGGTTTTTGCAGACAACAGCATAAAGTTACTAGATTGTGCTGCCATTCTGGAGCTGTCACTTTGCTTAGGACCCATTTGCCTGAACTTTAGTGTTAGTCCAGTGACACTGTTGTGGAGTTCCCAAAATATCTGTAAGACTGTTAGGTGTTTGGACTTCAGTTTTGGACCTCAGTACTAAATTTGTCCCAGAACCTGGCTGTTCTTTTCTGATATAATTTTACATCAAAATTTTGCTACTACCCTATGACCTCCTTTACCTCCAAATACAAACAGCTATATCTTCCCTTATACTATTTTGAGATCTCTTTTCAGTCTGTACCCTTAGTGCAAAAGCAACTTCTGTAGTTACTGGGCATGAAAATAAAATATGCTATTGTCTGACATGGTTAAAGTACAGGTTTGCATTGCAGTGTGGGTAGGATCTCTATGCCAAATAAGTGTAAAAGCAAGCTGCAAGTAAAAGTGACTGTAGAGAAAAAAATCCTGATCAATGCTCACAGTTACAGCTCTGTGCACAGTACAACGTTTAAGGTCTTAGTGTGCTACAGAGTCATCGTGTGACAGACCTAGTGTCAACACATATCTTTTTACGACAGGTAGATTCTTTTTCATTCCTGTTACAAAGAATTTGCACTCATGCCTCTGCTGGTTCACCTCAATACAAATAGTAGATAATAAGAAACTAGACAGGCTTGAACT
Organism: Caloenas nicobarica; assembly: GCF_036013445.1. Lineage (NCBI taxonomy): Eukaryota > Metazoa > Chordata > Aves > Columbiformes > Columbidae > Caloenas > Caloenas nicobarica. Next base: position 46,494 of record NW_027017715.1, read on the forward strand.
GTGCTTTAACCATGAGGGGTCATCTGGGTTGTAACGGGATCCTCTACCATAGCTGTATTTCTGGTGTAGAAAGGGTCAGTATGGGAAAATGCAATGGATCTAGAGTGAGACACATACAGCTGCACATATCTGGCACACAGGTTTTTGTATTTTTATTTGGCTGCTTGCACATACCAAAGCCAGATTTATTAGAGGATCCACATAGTTGTTTCACAGAAAAATGACATATCCTCTGGCACTAAGAATAATAGTCCTTGCTCCCATACTAGGCTCTGTGTTTGGGCTACAGCCACTACTCGTTTTCTGCAGACTGAGACAGTATCAAGTTATCCACCCTTTCAACAACTCAGTGGTAGAGGTATTGAATTAGAATGAGATAGGTACAGGTGGCAGAAGCTGCTAAAATATAGGGGGTTTCAATTTTGTACTGACTCTATCCTATCTTTTTGTTTGTCTGTTTTATTCAAGTAGTTTTCTGATGATAAAGTTTAATTTAATTGTGGAAGGATATTTTCCAGATTCTTTTTTTCCCAGTAAGGATGGAGTAGGCTTCCAATATCATGAATTTTTTAACTGCATTGGAAAAACTTGTTAGTATCTTTAAAAAATCAAAATACATAGCATTCTGAAAGAAAAAAAGAGAGAAAAAAAAAAGTAATGAAGAAAAACACAGCATTTTAAAATGAACCCAGTCCTTTAAATGAAAAGGAAGTAAAAAAAGAAAGTAGGATGCAAATAGAAGCCTATTGTACATGAAATACAAGCAAAATAAAAAGAACTGGGAGGAGGGCATTCAGATTCTGATGATCCTGCTGGGGCAAGTGCTTTTGAAAAGAACTGTAGGAAAATCAGGTGATATACAAACATGAATCACCAATAGGACACGTTGCTCAAGGGCTAGTAGCAGTTACGTATTGGACGAATAGCAGTTACCTAAAAATCTCAAGGTAACAGCAAAAGCACTATTCCTGCCTCTTTTCTTCTGAACTGTGTACATACTCAGTCCAATCTAAGTAGTCTAATGCTGGCTTTGAAACTTGAAAACTAGGTAAGAGTGTGATTAGATATTTGAGGAGTGGAAACTTAAGAATATGAAGGAACTTAAGTATCCTCACACAACATACAGGAAAGCAAACTTATTAATTCTGGAAGTTTAGTTCCAGAGACCGTGTTTTGTTTTGTCAGTTTGGCATCTTAGACAATATGACACTAACTCTTTTCTGCTATCCATCCAGTACCAATGTGCCAGGTGTAACGACTAGCAATGTTAAACCTAATAAGCTTATTGGTGTACCAACATACCTCTCAGTCAAGAAATGTGAATGATGTAGTCCTAATAGTTTCAAGAGAAGACAGATCCTTAACAGATAAACTATAAGCAAAAGCTCTTTTCCTCTTGTCTTTTTGTTGCTGCATTCTAATAAACATCTTTAAACAGAGATATTTCTTTTCATCTTTGGAGCCATAGCTGTCATGTTAAAGGCTGACAAAACTGTGGGATAATTTCTTGTGGTCTAGCAGTTGACCTGCCAGGTTGTTTAAGCTAAATACCTGCAGGTTTTTTAAGTTACACCTATGATTATCCTCCAAAGGAAGACAGAACAACTGTAATTATGTAATAATTATATATAATTTAACTGTGGCAGATAGGGAGAAGAAAAAAAGATTTATCTTCTTTCAGGCAAGTACCCAACATTATACAGAAACATTAAGAAACAAAATAGTTAAAGCTGTTTTTAATAAAGTAATGTACCCCATCACTACTAAGAGTAATTTTGGTTTCGCGTGTTTTCTAGGTCCAAAGAATGAAAAGTCTGATATTTACAGTTATGTGAGGCCTGATGCTGGATCCTGTTACAAAATTCCTTTTAGAGGCATAGAAAACCTGGATGAAAATTAAGATCTTAGGCCATTTTATCTTAATGGATCAAAAGGGAATATACTTTCTGCAAAATGTCTCTGGAAGTAGCAAAGCATTGGGGAATTCCATGGAAAAATCTTCCTCAGCAGGAAAAATAAAAGGGTCTAAATCCAATGGCAGTTGACAGCAGAAACTTTATATTTTCCTAAACAGAGCATGTATGCAGATGGCCTGGTTTCACATGATAAGTAACTAATCTTGGTTCACTGGTGACAGGTGCAGACCTTATGGCTTTCACTGGCAGCTCAAGCTGAAATGATTGGAGAGCGTTCCTTCATTTGTCACTCAGCAGTTAATATGCTGAATCTCAGGTGCATTCTATGTCCTTGTCACTTATTTGCTAAATTTATTCACTGACTGAAATACAATGGGAAGATACCTTTAATATCTAGTTTAATGTCTAGTTTAACATCTAGAAATATCTAGCTTCTCAAAATTTGCATTAGAAATATTTGTAAAGCTGTTGCCTAGAATCTTGTAGAAAAAGCTCCACCGACAGAAGGAAGTCAGAAAAGTGCATGAATGCAATGCTTACATTTAACATTAAAAAGTAAAGGTTTTTTACTTTGTTGTCGTTTTGGTTTTGTTGTTGTTTTTTTGTTTGTTGTTTTGTTTTGTTTTGGTGGGTTTTTTTGTTTGGTTGGTTGGGTTGTTTTTTTGGTTTTGGTTTTGGCTTTTGTTTTACTTTTCAAAAGAAGGAGAGCTTAAGACAGTTCTTGCACTCTAGAACTTGTCTGCTCTTGCTTCTGCTACTGTTTCTCTGATTATTATTCCCTGATGTTGTCACTGTGACTCTGGAGAGAGGTGGAAGATCAACATAAGCAGGGAGAGAGGTCCACAACACATATGGCAACAGGTAATGAATTCCTGTTCCTTCCTTTAGAGGGACACTGATAGAGGGAGATAGACATAAACAGAACAGAAGAGTGACATATAGAATCAAGTCCTGCCTATGCTGAGAACACCAGGATGTTAGGCAACTAATTTTAGATCTCCTCCTTATGTTTGGCGTTAATGTGCATGAAATCCACCAGAGAAATAAATTTTGTGCCAGACATGCTTTTTTTTTTTTTTTTCCCAGATGAAGCAGCTTTACTGTTTTGTGTGGTTTTGTTCTCTGTTCCTACAGCCCAGAGAACATCGCAGCCATTCACGCACTTAAGTACCTGGACGGAAGGCACTGCAAGTTGCTTCTCTTCCTGACCCAAAATCTTAACACCCAACCTGCAAGGTCATTCTGGCTAGTGCTTGATCCTTTTTCAGAATTTTTGACTGAATACAAATGACTTTCCATAAAGTATCTAAGAGTTCACTGGAAGAGGAAAAACATCTGGGGAGAGAAAATGCATGATTTGAGAAACTGTTGGCGTCCTTGCCTCAGAAAGTATTTCTGTATTTTATACCAAGTCGAGCAACTTCAGCTGTAACTAATGAGAAGTCTGTTTCCCCTGTCTGTTTCTAGACTTGCTCAGAAACTAAACTATTATTACTGGTGCAAGCTCAATAGAAAGAGCTGTTGAAGATTTAAAGAAATTAGCACTATGTGAGCCAAAGGTGACCAAGATGAAAATGACTTTGCAGAACACCTACAGGAATCCATCAGACACTTCTCAGGAGAACTCCATCTGGCTTATCACAAATTCCTCTTCAACCCTTCTCTGCTACCTCCTGCACTACGCATGCAGCGGTTAACAGCAACCTGTGCTTTTTGGTAGCACCTGATTTGTTTCCTTTACAATTTTTTTCCCTTGATGCAGTCCTTATTTAAGTGGTGACCTAATATTCCAGTTTTAAGACAAGTGTATTATAAGGAATGAATGCATAGACTTCCAAGAACCATAGGCTGGCTCTTGAACATCACTTTTTCTGGCCTGCTATGTTTCTTAAGTAAGATTCACTAAGATGATAAGAAAAAACATCAAATGTGAAAGTGCCAAGGATAAATACTGTCGTACTCATCTCATCTCTTCTTGTAGCTTATCCTTGGTAGTCTAGGATGGAAAGTGTTGAAAATCACCCATAATTCAGAGGTTCTGCTATCTTAGCACGCAAACTTCTGTGATACGTTGCCAGATGGACGAAAACTAGATTAACAAGATAGAGAAGCAAGAAGGAATAAATATATTTTAGACATGCTCCAACTCTTTTAAATTCTCTCATCATAGCTCTGAATTATTATTCAAATGACAACTTCCATATGGCATTTTTGATTAAGCTACTAAATAACTTATTTTTCTACAATCATCAAAGGTACCCAAATTTTTCTTGTGGACATCCCAGCTGGGGACTGGCAGGACCTTTGTGTTCAAGCATAATTTTTTCCAATTTAATTTCCTAAGTCATTGCGACCTCCCATTTGAATTCATGACCCTTTACGCCATACATACCTATGATCCTCACTTTTAATGACTGAACAATTTCTACACCTTTAAGTGTGTATCCAGTTGTCCTGGTTATGTTTAAAACAAGGCCAGTTCTCTATTAGCAAATTTTCCTTTCAGCTAAGTTCATCTAAGTAACCGCATTTTTCTGAATTTGGCTGCATGTTTTTCAGACACTGTTCGCTCTGGAGCTCGTAACGGTAGCAATGGTATGCAGAAGAGACCCAGGTTTAGACTTATCGCTATGGCAGCCAAAGTTACTGATAAATTTTGCACATCCCATGAGTGAAAGGGGTGTATTTGCAAGGAAGGGTGACTAAAACTGACCAACCAATTCAATCCCATACATGTCATATACCCTATAAAAGTGGGAGATCACGAGGGTCTTGCTCTCTACGACCATGACTGGCATCTGAAGGGGACCCTGCCTGTCGTGCCTGTGATCCGAGGCCTGGTTCCAGACCCTGCATCCCTGAATCCAGTTCCAGTTTACTGCGTAATCCAGCCCAGGATTTCTGGGTGCCTGCCTTGCAACTGCCAGAGCAGCACCAGCTTCGCTGCGGGCAACGCTGCACTACCCCGGGAAATTCAAGATTGGTTTTGTATATTTTGTATTATTTTATTTATTTATTAGTAGCATTAGTAAAGCATTTTTAACTTTTCCCAACTTGCAAGTCTCTCTCTCTTTTCCTCCTATTACCTTTCTATAGTGGGGAGGGCAAGGGGTTAATAGAGAGCATCTGCCACAGTTTATTGTTGCCCTGCAGTAAACGGTGACACCAGTATAACTATTCTGTCAGATATCATTTCTGTTCTAGAAGAAACAGAGAGGATAAATCAGTCTCATATTCAAGACTTTAACCAGATTTCCAGGTTTTGCCTCCAGTGTTCAGTTTTAAACACAGTAGAAATTATGTTACACATAGTAAGGTAGGACCTGATGGGTGCAATCATGTGGAGTTCATGATTGTATACCAAGAATACGTAAGAACTGACAGTCTAATATTTAATTTGGAATACACTCTACCATCCACTGAATTCAGAGAAAATTCGATAATCCTTTCAATCAGGCTTGAATGGAAAAATCAAGGGGTGGAAAGTCCATCAGTCTTGTGATTTTTGCAATGACTTAAGTCTTTTTTACCCTTCTGACTTTTTTTCTGCTTTACATGTCTGGTTTCAGCTTCCAGCTGCTGGTTTTTATTGTACTTCTACCAGCTAGATTAAGATAACACTAATATCTGGTTTCCACCCTGTAATCGAGTTACCATTCAATGTTCTTTCTGATAAGCTAAACAGACTGAGCTTTTAGAATCCTTCTCTTCTACAGTATCTTCTCTGGTAAATAATCTTTTCTGTATCATCTCTAATATTTCAAGATATTTTCACAATGTGACATCTGCCTAGACAGAATATCAAAAGTGATCTCAGAAATTGGAGGTAGTATCCCTTTCCTACTCCTATTAGCTACCTTTTTCATGTAGGTATCCAAGAATTAAATTTCATCATAGTTATGTTTGGGTCTCATATTTAATCTACCATAAAACCTAGATTTTTTTTCACAATTTCTTAGAACAAAGTTTGTCTCCTGTGGATGCTGCCTGTGCTCATTATTCTTTGGCAGATTATTTTATACTTGGTTTTATTAAAGCACATTCTGGATGAGTTGCCCCAGTTTATCTAGATGACTGATTATGGCTGCCTGTCCTCATCAATATTAAATGTCTACCATTTTTGTGTCATCTTCAAATTTTAGCTGCAGTGATTTTACATTTACTTGCAGATCATTTTTTAAAATGTTGAGTAGCACTGGGTCTTTGTAGAATCCCAGTGCCAAATCCACATTTTACAATGATTCTCCATTGACAAATACTTTTTGAAAACCGTCTAATAGCCAACTTTTAACCTATTTAATATGTGTTTTATTGATACTGTGTAGTGCTAGAGTCTCAAACAGAGTGTCATGTGATATTACCACAAACACTGCTAAAAGTCTAGACCTATTACATCTCTGTCATTTTCTTTATCAAGCAAATGGGAATCTTATCAAAAAAGAGTATCATATTTGTTTGACAGGGCCTATTTAAAGGAAAAAAAAAAAAAAAAGACAAAACCGCTTCCATGTTGAAAAACATTAATTGTATGACAGTTCTTCAATCTTTCTTTAACTGAATCTCCCTTCAACTTTTCATGTCACTTTGTTTAGCATACAGATATCCTGTCAGTTCTGAGATATCACGCCAGAGAAGCTCACTGGAATGTATCAGCTCTACCAAGTAATGAACGTAGCAAAATTTAGACCTCCAGTCCTTAGAATAACCCAGCAATATTTTCTGATAAATAGACTTTAGAAAGCTTGGTACCTCATAAATATGTATTACACTCTCTGATGTTTTCTAAAATATCTTTTCCCACATACTTCACCTCCTCAACCTACATAAATAGATGTGTCAACTGCAATTTCTTGTAGTGACAAACCAAGAGGCTGGTTCTTGAACATCACTTTTGCTGGCCTGCTATGTTTCTTAAGTAAGATTCACTAAGATGATAAGAAAAAACATCAAATGTGAAAGTGCCAAGGATAAATATGTACAGTGTTGTACTCATTATTATTCAAAGTTAACTCTTAAACATGCCTATTTTTTGCAATGGTAGGAACAAAACCATTAAAATAAACAAAAACAGAAATTTAATTTTTACTTGTTATGGTACACTGTCTTCCATGCTCTGTTGTAGTCTGGATACAGCTCCCATGGTACTTAATTTTGCCTTTTGTGTATTTGCTGCTCATGCAGTGCTTTTGTGGTCATTCAGAAGAATTCCCACAGGATCAGAAGAGCACTTTCTTTCAGAGGACTGGAAAGAGAGAATGGGATGATTAAACTGTCCCAAGGGATAATTTATACTGAGATCCTGTGGAGAAGGCAGTGGCACTGTCTAATGCAAGGGGGTATGAAGATACACTCCAGAATGTGTGGAGAGAAGGTTAAGGCTGTATTTGGATGCAGGGAGAAGACCTGTGTATGAATTTAGAGCTCGGCAGGATATAGAAAGACTAGGGGAGCAAAAGAAACATTAATGGGAATGGAAACCACTTCCCTAAAAGAAGATAGGGACACCAATGTAGTGACTTTTCTTTTACAAGAAGGGAATGGAGAATTGAGGGAATGATAAAGTTTTACTATGCTGCTTCTGGATCATGTATCAGAAACACAAAGGGAAAGAGAAACTCCCTAGGTGGTGGCTGCTCTTCTTACATGTCTCTATGGTTGCTTGGACAATTTTTAATCATTTCAGTCTCTCCTCACAGCATGAACTAAAGACCAAAATACTATAGAAAATGAGACTGGAAATGTAATTCTATTTTTTGTGTGAGGAAAAGCTCCAGCCAATGATCAAGAAGCAGAACCTTCCTGCCTGACACAGTAACTGTTTAGAATTACAAGCTCAAACAATCATATGAAAGGATCTATAAATATCTGTATTACTATTCATCTTGTTACTTCCCTTCACCTTGCTTGTTACATATTCCTTCAGCATGTTTCCAGTAGTCTGTCTTTGCAGAAATCTCTATTGTAGTAAATAAAGCTGCTGTAAAGCAAGGCTTCATTTGCTATAATACGGAGGTACAAAATGTTAAATCTATAGTATTTTTGCAGTAAATTTTGAAAGAACAAGACCAACTAGCCACTGGCAAAAATTGTATTTATTGTGTAATCAAGTTACTAGTTTCCAAAAGCTAACAGCAAAATTCAAAACAAAAGCTAAATCAGAATTTTGTAGAGTTGCTTTGGGGTGGGTTTTTTTGTGGTTTTAACCTAATCTTGCACTTGTAATACTGAATGTTCATGTAGATCAATAGCTTAAAAATCAGACTGATAAACCAGTCAGACAAACTGACTGAAATCAAGTCCTGAGACTCTCAGTTCTGGAATGAGAATTAGCACCAGCATCCTTTCACCACGCTCTGTGATTCACCTCCAGGGAGTCATTCACCCAGGAGAGACCAATATCCATCCATTCATTAGCACAGAGATATGTGCAATGAAATCAGGTCCCTAAGTCTTTCAGAGATCAGACTTCACAAATGCCATTTCCCTCTCAAGGTGAGATGCAATGTGTAGATTGATGACTTTCCTGGCACACATCCCAATATCATTTCTCCAAGATGTAAATTAATACACTCAGCACCAGATATATAATGCGAGGTGGGAAAAAGTGCTAATATGTCATAAAAATGAGCAAGGTTTGAAAGAACTAGGGTCTCACCAAAGCTTTCCAAAATATCTTCTGAGAAGCCAAGGAGACACAAATAGACTTAGTGTTAAGATGTTAAACTATAGGTTGCATAAGACACCAGCCTCATATCAAGATCAGGCAAACCAGCATGTGAATAAAATTCAATCTCATTTTTTTTTTAATAGGAATTGATCAGATGTAATCAATTAGGATCAGATTGTAATACTGGAGTTTAAACCCTTCTCCCCCCCAGTAAATTTTAAAAAATTGAATACTAAAAGGCTATTTTGAAACAGAATAAGGACCTTTTAATTTTTATTTGAAAATGTGAAAGCCATTCTGAAATACTTTTAAGTGAACAACGAATAAAATGCATTCATCACCATAAACCATTTCATCTTTATGAATTAACATTTTCATGAGAAATGTGGAAACTGTCAATGCACTCTAGTGATGTGGTTTTTACCTCTTTTTGGTAAATGAGAAAACTTTAGAAAACTGCTACAATTCATTCCACTGTTTGAAAGAATAGGACATTTTTATATCACTGAAGACGTGAAACTGCTTGAGAATTCGTTTTGCATTGAGTAGGAGAAAAGATTATGATGTATTTGAGAAAAGGTTAAATTTCTTTTGAGAGGTTACCTTATGTGCCTTCAAATATGCAATTCATTACGTGGACTTTATAAGGCCCGCTATGAATTTAATAATAATACAGAATATTATAAAAATATGACTGTAAAAACCTCCAAAACCTGACAGTAGAAAGAAAGAATAAGAGCAAATGAACGCAAATTAAAATATGGTATTCAAAGAGAACTTCTGTCTTAAGAGGCTTAATATCCCCCCATGTCCAAAAGATTAAATACAAGGCACTTCCTGGGGCTTTAATGATGTATTTCACTTCAGTTCATGAGGCAATTGAAAGTTCTATAGACAATGATAGAAAAAAAAAAGTGATTCACAAACAAAAATAAAATCATACTGTGTAATCCTGCTTAGTGTTTACATTATCAGTTAAATGTGACAGGATCAGTAAGTCTGGAGATTTTCAGTATTTGTGAACTTGCCTTGAAGTATTTTGTCTCTTCAGGGTTTCTTTGTCCCCATTGCTGAAGAAAGCTGACTCCATGTTAATCTGGCTTGACTTTTAAAAGCAGTGTTGATATAGGTATCATTTGTATATATATATTACCTTCCTATGGGGAAGGTAATGTTTATGTGGCCTGGGATACTTCTTGTCTTCTCACTTTGGAAAAAGAATGCCAATTAGGGCATGGGAGCACCATTTTATTAACATGAGGATAGCTGGAGGAGGAGTTTGCTTCTTCAGGGAATACAGTGTTAGACTAATGAGCCACTTCTGAAAGGTTCTCAGTTTGAAAAAGCCTCACACAGAATGTTTTGGCAAAAATATGGGACAGGGAATATACTTTTTGGGAGCAGGGAAAAATTAGCTAATAAAATAAATACTTATAATGTTTATGAACAGGGACTATTTTTTGAGATGACAAGCCAGTTCTGAGTGGCTGCTGTAAAAAATAATCATGATTCATACAAGCTGATATCAAACCTGAAGCATTCCAGGCACTTAATTTTGTTATTGTAAACATATTAAAATTCTCATGAGGATTAATTACAGATAGGGATCAATTTACATTTTATTATCATTGTCAGTAATGCCATTGTGCTAAGTCCAGATGTAGGGGTGCCTGGGTGCCCTTCACAAGGACAAAGGAGATGCCAAAATTGGAGACAGACACCACCAAGAATCACCATAGACGCAAACAGAAGGCAAAGTCACAGATGGGTTTGCTCAAGGTCAGAAGGGAACCCTAGGGTAGGAAATTCTGGGATACAAACCTGGATTGTGGTGGTTAGATCCTGTAACCATTATAAATGTCCTTCCTTTGCATAGTTTCTATTAAAATAAGAGCATAATCACATGTGAAGTATTCCAAGAAGAAATATGTCCATCAATACTATATATATATACATATATATATATATGCACTGTAACCTAATATTTTAACAAAAGGAATGCAGGTAAATACATTAGAAACAATCACTATTTAAGTTGCCCAGGTACTTTGGAGAACTGAACAAAATTTGTTGCTACTGTATATACATTTGAGGCACAACACAATTTTTTCTTTGCAAATGAACAAACCCTCCACCTTTTCTGTAATAATTACATTACAACGATGAAATACCACACACACAGCTTTCAGTTAAATGGCCCATTAATCCTGCAAGGAAAAAAAAAAAAAACAAACCCAAACAAACAAACAAACAAATAAAACTGTATAACTTTTTTTTCAATAACTTTTTCCCTTCTTCAGTGGAAGTCAAATAATACATAATTTTCTGAATGGCAACATATAAAAGACTATCTGAAATGACCCATGATTCTTCAACCATTTGTTTCATAGCAATGAATCTAAAATTAGGACATTTTAAATACTTTACAGTAAAACTTCAATACAATGTTTTTCTCTCAAATATAGTAGCACTTAATTTATATCTTCCTAATGTGCTTGCAATGCATTTTAAAAGTCAGAAATTTATGGTCATACATCTAATAACCAGATTAACTCTGAGTATGGAAGAACTGCCATATATAATAGCTCTAAAATTACAGTTATGCACCACATGTATCATACCTAATAACCTTGGACAAGACTCAGCTGTGGGATCTTGAAGTATTTGCTCACTTTCCAGACCTCACCTATGGATGTTTAGTGAAGAAGAGCTCACACTAAAATGCAGCAAGGTTCCTGACCTATGGACCAGAGCCGCAAGATGCACTGTGGTTCACAGCACAGCACCATTTAGCCATATGCTTGTATTCCTCAGTCCTTTTTCAGGTATGTAGTGACAGCCAGCAAATACAGCTTCATATGTGCATTTGCAATAGTGTGGTCACAACCAGTCCAGTGGTACAACATTTTCATGACAAATATGAGTTTAAATACATCAAAGGCGTTCAGGAAATTCCAGGATGCTCTAGTAACTAAGTTTGTGTCTGCCATTCTTGGATGCACGTGGTATCTGCCATATCATGAAACAAAAGAGTGGGCTTTCATGTCTATAGGCAGCCCTTCTGAGTAAGCATCCTCGGGAAGGATAGGGTACTGCTGTTCTGAAAAAATGGCATTGCCAAGCCTCAGAACATCTGGAGATCCAGGTATCTCCCTTGTGTGGGATTTCTGTAACTGCAACCAGGATACTCTTCATACCAGCTGTGAACTCTTCTGTAATGCATCATGGTCTCTGACCCCAGGCATCCAGCTTATAAACTACCAATCACTCTTGTAAGACCCAACATTGAAAGCGGTAGTGTTCCTATGTTGAGTACATTCCAGAGCTAGCCCTTTCCTGAAAGAAAAGTGTAGTCATTCTTAAAGACAAACAGCAATATCTAGGGATCCTGAGTCACTGTTCAGTGACAACAATTCTGTATTCACATTGTCAGAGTTGCTCCCACTTTGTATTAATCTTTCACCAGAAATTATTTCTTTTTCATCACTGATTGCAGTGCTCTATTAAGAAGCACTCTTAGAAGGCATCAATACGAGCACTTCTTGAAACAGCACACTAAGAAAGGACTTGTTTGCAAGTTAGACTAAACTGTTTGTTGAATAAAGTAGAAGCTGATATCACTAACACCTAAAAAAGTGAGCAATTTGAGACACCTTTAGTGAATTCCAGAAGTCCCATTGGTCTTAATTAGAACAACTGAAAGAAACTGTTAATTTCAATCACCTGGTGAAAGGTGCTGCTGACACAATCAGTCAGGCTTTTGGAGTTCGGTTTTCAACTTTTGAAGTAATATACGGTCTTACGCAAAATACACTGTTTCCCTGGCAAAATCTATGTGGTTATTTTTTTATTATTATGAAAGAGTACTTCTAATGTTATGAGCTCAGAAACTGTGTTAAAACTTATATTTTTTTCCTAGATAATTTTCATTGTTTTATCAAGCAGAACTGGACCTTAATAACAAAACAACCTATGCAGAAACTAATTTTACTTTTCTAACACACCCTACTGAGTAATCCACTAATAATAGACAATACTAGACATAGAATTCCTGGGTGCCTAATCACTGAAAAACAAGTGCCCTAAAATTTATGGGAGAGCTTCAAGAATCTTGTCTATGCCTTTTGATATTCCAGAAACTTATTTTTGAGACCTTGAAATGTACCTGGTTTGAGATTTTTTTTCCCCTTTGGCTTCTTCAGTTAAAGCACTTGATTTTTTTTCATGTAATTGTAATTCTTCCCAAGACATACTGCTACATGAAACAAAATCTGCTGTGTTTTGACCACAAACAATATATTCGATTTAACAGGTGTTCAGTGGAATTACTACTTTGGTATAACTAGAAAGATTAAGTAAGTGTAGCTACAACTTGCATCATTACTTTGTTAAAACTGTGAAGTAGACACTTCAGATATGTAGACATTTCAGAAAATAATCCACTTTGAAGCAACATAAAACTTTAAATGATAGAATCATAGAGCATCCTGAGTTGTAAGGGACCCACAAGTATCATCGAGTCCAACTCCTGTCCCTGCACAGGACAACCCCACAGTTCACACCATGTGTCTGAGGATGTTGTCCAGTCTCTTCTTGAACACTGTCAGGCTTGGGAGCATGACACCTCCCTGGGGAGCCTGTTCCAATGCTCCAGCACCCTCTGGGTGAAGAACCTTTTCCTAATGTCCAACCTAAACATCCCCTAGGACATCTTCTTGCCATTATCTTGGGTCCTAAAACTGAAATTCAACTGAAATTCAGCGAAAATGGGGTGCTTAGCTAGAGCATGGAAGATGGAGGTTTCAACCTCTTTTTCATTCACAGTTCAGAACAGAAACTGAAAAACAAAAGCTGCCTTTTAGAGTATGCATATTGGTTCTTCAGAGGTGGCCACAGATTCCTCCCCTTTTAGAAACAGCAATGAAGTTATTCAGTGAGAGTCAGGATAGTGTAAACTCATGGGTAATGTACGCTTCAAAGATGGAATATTTGGATGCAAAATCTTGCTCCAGTGTCATCAGAAGAAAGCTTCAAGACTAAGATCCCTGCATGCTGAGTGGTATCTTAGCACAGGCAGCTGGAACACTGCTGTCCCCTTAGTAATTACATCATCTAGAGAATCTCTTTAGCTACCTCTATTCCTGCTTTAATTCCATGATAAAATGCATTTAAAAAACTGACGGCTATCAGTTATGATCATTATCATATCCTTTACAAGGTAATATATTGGCATACATTAAAAATCTGTGGTTTCTTCCTATCATCTTCACTCAGATCTGGTCAAATAAATATAGTGATTATTTTAGGTTTTCTATAACATAAATTATATGGCTGTTATGTCTACAGAGTGTACTTTCGTTTTTTAAAGTGTCACATTCAGTTTATACATTTGCAGAGGCCAAATGCTAGCTGCTTCTGCAAATTCAGAGAGCTTTCTACATGTTTTCTCTTTACATTTCTCTTGTTTTCCACTTGCACACACAAATTGGCCTCCGTATGCAGCCCAGATTTGAATAATCAGGAGCAGAAAACACCCTTGGCACTAAGACAACATAAAACAGGAAGGTCAATACAGGACAAGACATTTCTCAATGCCCTTGAATGAATCAATATGACCAATCAGTTTTTAATAGAATTGCCCCCTGCGTTGGCTGTAGCCGCACTTCTAAGCGGCTAAGGGAAAATTTCACATGTAGTGGAGATAATGTAATTCATGCTGTTCCTTCGTTTCTCAATCAGAGATTGATAAAACAAACAAACAAACAAACAAAAAAACAAACCAATCCAAACCAAAATGAAAAAACCCCAAGCAACCAAAACAGCAAGAGGCACATGATCTTTTCCCTATTATGAAAAGGAATACAGGCAAGAAAAAGAACCATAAAAAATAAAAATAACCATAAGAATGTAATGGAACTGCTGGAATTGCCTAGCATGGATATGTCCCTGCTTGAAATGTTTTTACAAGGGCATCCTTGTCACCAGGGTGAAAAAAATCTTAAATGTTAACTAGAAATCACTGTCCTTCATCACACATCTTTCCCCTTAGTAAATGAAGACAGGATGAACAGCTAAAATTACTAATTGGTTTACTGATCAGCTGTAGTTTGTTCGTTTGATTTGCAATTAATTCTGGTTTGTGGTGCATAGAAGAAGAAGGTTGGCGCCAACCTTTGAGGCAGCTGATACTCAATATCCTCCAAGAGAGCTGTGGGCCAGAATATCAATAATCTGTTTTGAAGTAGCTCCTGAAGGTATTAAGACTCTGTCTTTTGCATTTGCTAGAGCTCTAGGGAATAAAAAGAAAACGGGATTTTGTTGATAAATATACCTTTCTGTGAAGATCAGACATTTTTAACCTTATAACTAGTATTTAGTGCCATTCTTATTTCAGAAAAGTATATTTTTCATAATCCAGACCACAGTTGGTGCTTTTGGTGATACATGTTTATATCACAAAATTCTATTTTCCAGGCTCTTTACAGTTTCATGGCAACTTCAAATTAAAAGACATTACAGGTTTTGCTTCACTAACACTCAAAATTCACAGAAAGTAACTCTCATAAAAACACAAGTACAAGCACAATGTGTGAGAGGTATATCACTTTTTTCGAGACCTGCATGGCCACATTTAGAGTAGGTACAGCTCATTTGTTTCAATCATGAAATAAAGTTCTTCTAATTAGAAAAAAAAAATGTCTTAAGACAAAGAAAATCAGACAGATTAGTTAAAATGGAGTCAAAAGGAAATTCACATTCAAAATTAGTATCTCCTCTTCTTCTTTCTTTCTTCATATTTGTAATGTGACACCATATTTTCTTTTAGGAACCTGATTTAAATTTCACTTTAATATTCTTTTGGTGAAAGAATCCCTTCTTGGATGATTTTTACACTCTATATCTCTTTCTGCTTGGAGTGATTTTCCAGAATGAAATAATGATATCTTGCTCTAACAAGGTAGATTGCTTATTTGTCTCCTATTATTAGTATATGCATCCTATTAATCCAATATGCTTTTTTTTTCCTTTCTTTTCCTGAAGTTTGCCTATTTCCTATAAAAATCCTTTATAGAAAATGCATCCTCTTCTGTACCTTTCAAAGAATTTTCCAGGTATCTTTATTACATCTTCTTATTCCCCCAAATAGAGTGAAATTTTCCTGAAGTACCTTTTTCGTTTTTTCTTTCTTGTTCAGAACTGATAGGAATATCTAATGGTCTGAATTTCTATGGAAAACGTGTTAGGAAACAATATTTTATCTTTTCGTATCATAGTAAAAAATGCATTCAAACTTTAATCTTAAGTAATTTTCATTTCAATATTTGTGCAAGCAGTGTTATTTGTAGCATGAAAGAACAAGATATTTTAACTTTTTTTTTTTTTAACTATTTGGTGATACATTGCAGACACATTTATGCAGCATAAAGAGCCACAAAACGGATGGGGAAGGGAAAGATGAATGGCCATTCATTGAGACTATTTTTGAACCCCTAATAAATAAAACACCTGATTAAAGCTGTAGAAGGGAAGTGATAAGGAAAACTGAACTGAGTTTCCATGCTACTTAAGACTTCAGCTTTTCACTGTAAATGTGATCTTGTTTCAAACTGTGAATGAGTCTAAAACTGCATGTTAGTAGCTGCATTAGAGATACTGTAATAGTGGAGAATCATTCCCGTGAGAAAGGCAAGCAAGGCTTAGTGACTCCTGTGTAAGAGAGCTATCTGTCACACATGTCAGTTTATCTGATTGAGACTCCTTAGCTACTGCTATACTTGCACCCTTCTCTATATCAAGACCTTTTGCATCTACAAGCTGCCAGTAGGGGAGGGAAAAAAAAAAACACAAACAAAAACCAGCGTTCTTCTGACGAGATAGCATTGGGATCTTTGTGGCTTTTTGTCTCAGCATTTAAACAATGGGTTTAATTGCCTGACATTTGAACTTTGAAAGAATCCCAATTTTTAGGGAAGGTGGGGTTTTTTTAGCATATTTCATAACCCTTCCATCATTTCACATTTCTTTTACCATTAGCCCTGTATGCTGCCAGGCTGTCAAATTAATCTATAGATCTTTTATCTGACACACGAGCAGAACAACTATATATTTTTGTTGGTCATAGTCAAAGCTTTTATGAACATTTTGATGAGAAAAACAGTAGCGGGGAGAGCTGTCCAAATAACTAAAATGTAAAATTAAGACAACAAAGACTGTTCAGACTTTTAATCCATTTCTTTTTCCTAATGTTTGATTTTGATATTCATAGAGATTTGATTATAAAATTAAGCCTTTTTTTTTCTTTTTTCTTTTTTAAACTTGAAAGCAATTCAAGACAAGGAGTATATAATTCATTACTGAATAAAATGGCCTTCGGTACAAGACAGTTTCTGGACAACATGCTCACTGGGGAAAATACAAAATGTACTTATGCTCGCAAAACAGGTCATGAACAGCTTTTGCTCTACAACACACACATGCACACACCAGCAGCAATTGCAAATGCTTGAGCCAGACAGCTGTTCAAACCAATTTTTAAAATCTTACTTTTGATATCAGTGTAGATATAACTGGAGTCATTGCCTCCACTGATTTATGGGAGAAGTAGGAATCTGTTTTTACTCTTGCATGTCTTACCAGACCACAAATTCGGAAAGTAACGAAGTTACCCTCATTTGCTGAACTGTTATGAATGTGAAGGGGTTTATGGTGAGAATAATACAGTAAGACAAGAAAGCAACTTGAAGAAGGAGGAGAAATTGGGGTTGTTACAGACATCAACTCCACTGTTTATGATTGTGTGTGTAAAATTTATGGATTTATGACTTCTTTGTAATGTATTTACTCAAGGAAGCTTTGTTATAAATCATGTATTTTCCAATAGGAACATACATTTCTCACCCTAATCTCCAGTTGAGTTCACTGAGGCAAGAAAGGGTCAAATGACGAGCCCAGTACTGCATGATGAGTCATTGAATGAACCAAGAGCAGCAGGATCCTCCTTGCCCCTAGCCCTTTATATCAACAGGCCACTGGGGCTTTGTGTGCTCCTTTCAGCTGCCTTTAAATCCAAAGTGCTAGTTAGACATGTCTTCCATTAAATCTTAGCCTGGCTCAGACAGTGCAAGCAAATACAGTCCCTGAGATGGTCTGTTCCTATACTGGATATGTTTCTCTGTTTTTTTCTGTGACCGCCTTTCTGCCAAGATTTGTTTACTGATCTCCATAAATCAGCATTCTCATCAGATGTGGTAATGAAGTCCTACAAGAGCCAGCTAGTATTTCCACAGTCATTAAGTAGTTATCTAAAGATTTCTTTCTTTTTGGGATTGATTCACCACTGGGTTTCTTCAGGTTTAAGTTGGTGTAAGTCTAATGGGTTCAAATTGTTTGCAGTAAATCAAGGCACACAACTAGTTCCTGAGCTGGTGTAAATCAGTGTAGCTCCACCACATTCAGATGCACCAATACTTATTTATGCCATCCAAAGAACTGTCCCATGGAGTTCAGACAAGACCACTGTATATGCTGCCAGGCCAGGTTCGGCTTTGATGACCAGGTATTCCCAGGTGGAATGTTAGGGCTACAATTTCAAAAATGAAAATCAGGTTTGATTAGAATGATAAAGGAGAGAAATTTGTGTGTGTGATAGTTTTTCTGTCATCTACTTCTTTTTTCTCTGCAAAAACAGGGCTCCCTTTCAGAGTTGCTCTTCTGAGGTTTCATCTGCAGTAGGAGGAAAAACACTGACTGCAGGCTAAGAGTAGCAGATGTAAAATAAATCCTTTGGAAGTCATTTAATGCATGTGAAAAGAAGAAAGGAGAAACCAAATCTACACAAATTAAACCCAGTGGGTAAATCTGTCTGTAGTCCTGCATGGTCTCAATTAGGCTCTTAGAAGACAAAACCAACTGTACACTTGGATGTGTAGATCCACTAGAGCCAGAGGACCTAATCATGTATAAAACTGGCTTTGTCTAAGTTCTTGCCAGAAATGTCAGTCTCTTTTAACTGGAAATAAATATTGCATTTTCACTGAAGTATTGTTAGACTTTTTTAATAGATAAAATGGAAAGAAACTTTGAAGAGAACAGTAGAGTAGAAAATTAATTTTGAAATTTTAAAATTTTTTTTTCATTTTTTCCACTTTCATTTGTAACCAATCTACAGCATGAACACAGAAATGGTATTCCTAAAGCCACCTTTACTATGAAAATTTCAACAACTTTTCTTCCAAGCAGATTTTTTAATCTCCACATTTATGGACGGGCATATTGGAGCTGGGGTCCAGATCATCTGAAATTCTCAGTGTCAAAAAAGTGAAGGAAACAGCATTTTTATTATTAAATATTATAAATTTTACTGTATTAAAGTCTCTGTTTAGCATAATGGCAGCACACTATATGGAGGAAGACATGACAGTTCTCCACCAATAACCATTTCCAGTGCATTCTAAAGCTAGAACTAACCAAAGACATTCCTAAAAGCATAGACAGAATTCCTTTCTCTTTCTACACGTGCAGTATGCCAGTTACATTTTGTGCCTTTAAGAAACTTCCACCTCCTTAAAACCTGTAGTGAAATAGAGTATGCTGTGTATAGGTGAGGGCAGATAATAAATTCTTCATTGTAAGAATTATTTCACATTTTTTAAAGCATGTTCATATTTTCCATGTCATAGTGTACTGTTTAACTTTCTGTACCTATTAGGTATTCAAGTGGGCAAGTGAGTTTAAATTTAGCTTTAACAGATAAGATTAAGCAGCAGAGAAAATAGTATGTGGTCTGTATCTATTAATGGAAAGCCAAATTTCTGTTTTACTGTGTAAATGACTGCAAATGTAGTGGAAGAGTTTTGAGTTTACTTACATCACCAAAAGCAAAATACAAAGAAAAATGCTCCCACTGACAATCAAGAGCCTTAGGTAACCTTTTGGGTTAGCTTATGTGTTCACTTCACAGTTTATCAAAAATCCTTTTGGCTTGTATTTATTTACTAGCTATTTGTTCAGATATTATTGTGAACTTCAAGGCCTTAACAACACTTGTTTTAAAATACACAAGATTATAATGCATTTTAAAGCTCTTAAAAAAATATCTAGGGGTAAATAAATACATTTACAGCTTATTTCCTGTAACAGAATTCCCTAGTTTCTGTGTAAAGTCCTTCACATGGAACTCTAAAATAGCATAGATTGTTGATTAAAATTTATTCTTATATCAGTTAAATATTCTTTTACATGAAACTTTAAAAATTAAATGTCAAAGTTCTTTCAATTTTATAATCTCACTTTTGGAGATTTTTTTTTTTTTAGTGGGAAATTGCAAGTAGAATTAATGCTCTCAATGATACAAAAAACAGGAGGAATACATTTCTATTTTTGGGTAAAATTCATATATATATACTCACATATATGCATAGAAATAAACAAAATGGTATATCAAAACATTTTATTTATGTTAAAAGCTTGCATGTACAGAATTTTCTGTTATAAATTCTGTGTGAACAGAAAATACAACTTATAAAAGGGATGCATACAGAAAGCGGAAACTCCTTTAACCAAATGGAAACACAAAACCAATTATATCAAATGTCAAATTCAAACATACAGGCACAGATACACATTTCATAAACTGTAATTTTCATGTTTTGATATCGAAGGCCCAGTATGTTATTTTCCTTATTTGAAATGCTGAGGTGATTCAGGATGAATCAGTTACTTGAGAAGTTTTATGCATGCAGTAGAAGTACATAATATTAGAAACACTTAATAATTCCAGAACAGAAATTAAAAAAAAAAAAAAAGGAAGATTACTCTTCGCCTGCTTGTCATAAATAGGAAATATCAGCACAATTCTTTTTCACAAGTAAGTATTATTTGTATGTTCCTAACTGTATGTCATCTATATGGTTGAACAATCCCACAGAAACACTATTTGTTGTTTTCTGGAAATACAGAATTAGCTTCCATTTCAACAAATATTAGACCTTTGAGCTGTGCCATTTCACAGATTCATAGGGATTATATTTTCAACCTTTAAGCTAAATTCACAAAGGGCAAGCTTTATATTTTCTCATTTGTTTGCCTGTTTTGTTGTTTTGTTGTGGTTTTTTTCCTTTTTTAAAAATTAAAATATGGACTTCATAACTAGCATTTAAAATGTAAGGAAAAATACTGCTAGAAAGTGTCTATTCAATGCTAATGAAAAATAGAGCAGAGTCTGAAGATTACTTTAGATGTGATATAGGAGGTTTGAGTCTATACATTTTATGAAATTAAATTTATAATTATTGGTAAACAAATTGCCTGATTGAAGTCATCAGCTGAAACTGTCTTGCACAGATTTACTGTTCAAAGCTCCAGTGACCTCTCTAATGACCCTAAACCTTAGTGTCAGAAGTTCTTTCTAGTCCTTAAATATCCATGTCTAATAAATCCAGAAGGTTAATAAAAAGACTTTACTTTTTGTATTGATACAAGTATGGATTTATTTATTCTAAATTACTCACCAGAGAGAGACATTTCATTGAAAAATACCCCTTGAAAGTGATTCATTAAATCTAAGGTGTCATCTTTAAACAAATTGCTGGAAATTGTATCATCAAAGGTAATTGACAATATATCTTTTTAATTTCATTTGTGATCCTTTTACTATACCTTTTTGAGGTAATTTTTAAATTAAAAATATTTTTCTAATTTCTTCTATGCTTAGCACAATAAATTCAGCTCCCTTTTGGTACAATAACCACTGAATATGTCTAACACTCCAAGAAAATAAAATAAAGGAAAAACATTTTATTGGATTTATGGTTAAAATGGAATTAAGAT
Source organism: Caloenas nicobarica (assembly GCF_036013445.1). Classification (NCBI taxonomy): domain Eukaryota; kingdom Metazoa; phylum Chordata; class Aves; order Columbiformes; family Columbidae; genus Caloenas; species Caloenas nicobarica. The sequence goes on from NW_027017715.1 coordinate 67,905, forward strand.
TGAAGAGATGTATTAGAAATATGTATGAATTTAATCTGCAGAGAAGGAGACTCCACAACCTCTCTGGGCAGCCTGTTCCGTTGCTCTGGCACCCTCAAAGTAAATAAGTTTTTCCTCATATTCAGATGGAACCTCCTATGCTTTAGTCTGTGCCCATTGCCCCTCATGTTATAGTTGGGCACCATTGAAAAGAGTCTGGTCCCATCCTCTTGACATCCACACTTGAGGTATTTATAAACATTGACGAGATCCCCTCTCAGCCTTCTCTTCTCCAGGCTGAACAGATCCAGCCCTCTCAGTCTCTCCTCATAAGAAAGACAGTCTAGACCCCTCATCATCTTCATAGCCTGCTGCTGGTCTCCCTCCAGTAATTCCTTGTCCTTCTGAAACTGGGGAGCCCAGAACTGGACACAGTACTCCAGATGTGGCCTCACCAGGACAGAGCAGAGGGGAAGGATAACCTCCCTTGACCTGCTGGTCACACTTTTCCTAAGGCACCCCCGGATACTCTTGGCCTTCTTGGCCACAAGGGTCAACCTGTGGTCGACCAGAACTCCTAAGTCCTTCTCTGCAGTGTTGCTTTCCAGCAGGTCCGCTTCTAATCTGTACTGGTGCCTGGGTTTATTCCTCCACCGGTGCAGGACCCCACACTTGCCCTTGTTAAACTTAACTAGGTTCTTCTCTGCCCAGTCCTCCAGCCTGTCCAGGTCTCACTGAATGGCAGCACAGCCTTCTGGTGTGTCAGCCCTTCCCCTCAGTTTGGTATCATCAGCAAACTTGCTGAGGGTGCACTCAGTCTCTTCATCCTGGTCATTGACCAACAGATTGAACAGGACTGGACCTAATACTGACCCCTGGGGAACAACACTAACTACAGGCCTCCAACCAGACTCTGCATCATTGATCACAACCCTCTGAGCTCTGCCATCCAGCCAGTTCATGATCCATCTCACCATGCATTCATCCAGCCTGCGCTTCCCGAGCTTGCCTATGAGGAGGTTTTGAGAGACGGCATCAAAAGCCTTGTTGAAGTCAAAGTAGACAATGACCACTGCTCTTCCCTCATCTACCCAGCCAGTCACAGCATCATAGAAGGCTATCAGGTTGGTCAAACATGATTTTCAACCTGAAAATCTAACTAGGAAAAAGGAAAATACCTCTCTGAAGTCACCTGCTCAGGCCTCTGACTTCTTATTCTGCTATTAAATAGCCCAAATACATATTATGTATATGCTGTGACTTATACTCTCTGCTAAATCCCTCATAAGGCTCTGTGACCTCACAGTAATGGTAGCAGGGGCCACATCTATAGTTTTGGATGTCCCCAGTGGAGGAACCAACATTAGCAACATCCCTCACAAGGTTGCTCAAGAGAAATCAATCCTCAGTGAAACGAGGGTGCAGATTATCAACTCTCCTGTTGGCTATTTTTTTGTTAAGCTTAAAACAAGGCAGAGATCACTACATAAAACATTATTTTAGAGAAGAAGAGCTACATGTTTGGACTAAACCCCTGATTTTTGGTTCTGTGCTCATCATTGTATGAGTGTCTCTCTATGGAATTTTAGAAATGGGCAACCTGTCTAGCTGGAAGAAATTCTACAGCACAGTAATTTCGGACATTGTGAAAATTTTTGACCTTTAATTTTCAATAATTTTCATTTATGCTGTGAGTATATGGTGTTACCCTTCACTGGACCTTTGGTTTATAATCACAAAACACATTGCTGGGTAATTTCTACATGCAAATGTGTATCTTCTATAGGCTAACCTTGAGGGGGAATGATTTTCTAGGTGAGAAACACAAAATAAAATACCATTACCTACAAAAAGGAAGATATATCACATTTAACTTCTAAGTCTTTAAAAAAATCTCTGTAAGTATCCAGTCACCAAAAGCATAGTCAAGAAAGGTGACTTGGTAAAAGCACATAGAGCAATGGGTTTTTTAATACAAAATGGAAGACAATTTCCTCTTCCACTGAAGAGAATACCAATTTTGCTATTGATTTCAGCGGATGGTAATACCCAATGCAGCCTCCCTTTTCTGACTTTTTCACAAGCCAGCTGCATGAACATGGGAAGTGAATGTAGCTGAGTTCCTTCCTCTCCGTCATCTGCCATGCCTTCCCAGACTGTCAGCTCTCTCCTGCTATACAGGGACTTTCTCTGATTATATGTTTGAGAAGGAGAAAACAAAATGGGACCCAGTCTAGCAGAAGCTTCAGGAGCCACCATGGTATAGGTTAGAACTGTCTTACATTATCAAGCATTGGTTTAATTAAGGAAGCACTCCAAATGAAAGATTTATGGTTTTCCTGTTCCTCTGTTTATGTTTTCCCATTCTTAATAATCCTGTTCTCTTATTCCAGAATCCCTAACATTTAAACATTAATTTATGTCTTTCTTTAGTTTATTAAATAAGGATCCAAATGCAGCTTGCCAGCAGTCATTTACTGTATTTATCACTTTTGCGTCTTATTCACTCAGAATGACACCAAATAGAGGTGTGAGGTCTTTCTTTGCAGTGGGTCTTCTCACTGACAAGTTACCAAAGAACAGGAGGCAGAAGAAATTTAGAGTTATTTGTCTGATTGATAGCTAATAAGGCCCTTTCACAAAGACACTTGGAGTGTTGTTGCACCCTGCTGTCCAATTAGCAGATCCCTTTTAGCACCCCTCTCCTAGTTCATCCACCTCTGTGCTATATTAGCCTACTGTGAAAAAATATGGACAAGGTTTTACACTGATCTTTAAAAATCCTATTTGAGAAAATATAATAAAATATCTATCGTGTATAAATATGTGTGTCTATATATTCACATACATACACATTATGTGCATACAAGAAATGAGAGAGATAGGCATACACATATTCATATGAAAATACTTAGACCATACTGTATTCTTCCTGTGAAATGGTTAACAGGGAAATAAATCGACATTCCTTTCTATCTGTGTTACAAACATTATTATCTCCAAGTCACATTTTAATTTCATACTTGATGCTTCAGCTCCTGCCATGTTTTTAGTTAGCAATGGCCTATTAAGCTGCTAATTTATATACTGTTGTGAAGGCCTCTGTAAATGCTGCTCTATAAATAATAGAGCAGTGATCCATAACCACCTTCCATGTAACAGCACAGAGTCCACTGCAGCTAATATGAAAGAACTGCCGGTTGCTAGGTGCCAAAATGCTGCCTACCTATTTAGGAACTGCTATAGTTTTGTCTCCCTGCTAAGATGACAAAAGTGTAATTAGAGATTAATCAAGAGCTACATTAGTGCCACAGTTTCCTGCAGACTGACTTTTGTTGCTCACCAGCAGTTAAGTGCATCTGCCTGTATTTACCAGTTCTCTGGAGATTTAAAAATTTATTGTCATATTTACAAGGACAGCTACAGTAAAAGTTATCAAATCATGGAGGAAACTTGGCAAAATGCATATAATTTGCAATTGCAGATATGACTCTCTGTATTTATTTTTTAAACATTTGCCATATAAGAAAGATTTTAAATTTCCTGATACTACATACTTAATTCACTAGGGTGAGGGGAAGAGGGCTTAGACCCAGACTGTTTTATCCTCTACTGAAGCCTCAATAACATAAAAATTTACACAATTTTAAATATTATTATTTAATTCTAAGTCTTTTGTAATCTTTATTTAATATGTTATAGACCCTTTTTTTTTCAGTTAGTAAGCAACTTCTAGAGATACTGAAACCTTTAGATACTTTAATCTGTTGGTAATTGCACATGTTACAAAACTATATATTTAGATTCCTGAGACATCAACTTGATTATGTGACCACTACTTCCATATTTTTTGATACAAAATTAGCACTTACAAAGAAATGGTTGTACAGAGTTCTCTTCACTGCCACAGAAGAATTTGTTCAGAAATGTATTGTAATTAAAGAAATTCTGGTTTTAATTTATTCTTCCCAAATTGGCAACTTTTAAAATTATCTGAATTTTTCATAGGAAGTAAGTTCCATTTCTGTCCTGGCTCTAGTAATAATATAAAGAGGAGAGAGAGGAAAACAGATGGAAAGATTATTGGACTTATCCAAGGTTGCATAACAAATCATTGCTATCTGAGAACAGATCTCAGTCATTCTGTGTATTGTGGAGAATCCTGTACTCTCTTTAAATGAGAGACTAGAGATAATGTTACTCAAACATCTGCTCCAAAGCTTGCCCAAGATTCTTAGCAAGCAGTCTGTGTTGAGCTCTGTGCTACTCAGTATCCCAGCCCAAGAATAGATTGATCTGTGTGAGATTGTGTCAAATGTGGCATAATCACTGGCGCATTCTAGAGTAAGTCTTGTGCCACAGTAAAAACGAGTAGCAATCTTCATAAGGACATCAACAGTAACCCACTTCTATTAATGAGATTGACACTTACAATCTATTATAAAAAGCCAATAAAAAGCACAAAGAAGACAGCAAAAACACAGAGGTTGTGTAGCCTACTCTGAGTAACTTCATTCAGTACCCAAGTACAGGGAAATGATGTATAAATAACTCCACTGTGAAGAGATTAACTGTATAAAACTCTGCAATCCAGCTTTCCTTCCACATCAAAGCCCTTTAACAAAAGATACATAACTTATGTGTTAATTGGTTAGTAACTGAGGATTCCGTTGTTAAAACTGTTGATACTAATATATATTTTAAAATATAATTTTAAATAATTTTGAATTTTAAATAAATTTAAAATTTAAAATTTTAAAAGTATATGTATATATTAAAACCTGTACATGTATATATAAAAATATATATACTAATAGCTTTTTGTAGTCATAAGCAAGGAATTTCAGTTCTGAGGCAATAGAACAGAAATTCTGGGATGGAGATTTCCTGGGAATGGTTATATTTACTCATAAAGCGGACCTAGAAGACAAAACCCTATATGATGGCATATGGCTCAAAGGATTTATTCATAGCTCATTTCCTCAAGGGAGAAACAGAAATTGATATTTTCAAAGGAAAAGGAGAATTAGGCAAATCCCCTTGTAATTGTTAGAGGTTGTTCCACGGCCACTTTGACTTCCACAAAGACAAAAGCTTGTAGATAATAGGCTTAACAATGAGCTTCTCATGTAGTACTTCCTATTTTTTTTTTATCTTCCTCTTGGAAAGACCTTCACAGAACTTAAAAAGATAATGTTTGGATAAGTTGGAGTCTTTCTTACACACAATCTACAGGTCAAATTCAGCTGGTTTTGGAAGGTAATATTTTCTTCTTTCTTAATAACTACCGTAAATAACAGTATAAGAGCTTTTTTGGCTCTGCACAAACACTGAAGAACCTCAAAGTAAAATATGAACCTCAAAAGTTTTGAAAAAAAATCTATTTATTGATCCAGTTTTATCTCTTGTTCCTAGAAACATGATATCTGAGTTTAGTGTCAGTACGTGTCCTATATATGAAATGCTAATTTTTCTTCCCACCCTTTGTTTTATTTTTTATGGAAGAAAAATAGCTCACAACTACAAGACCATCTTTTAGAAACTAAATTATTTTTGTCTCTGAGGGACCAGGCAAGGAGACTGTATCTTTTCAACATAACTGTAAAAGTCATCTGTTTGTCCACCAAAAAAATGCAACTTTTTATCTTACAAAAATAGGAAACTTATGTTACAGCATGTGTAAAAGTAAAAGTTTGTGATGTCAAGCTGGACAGATAGTAACTATAACAATTGTCCAAGACGCAGCTAAGCATCAAAATCCTAGGCAAAAGTAGGGCTCATCTTTCTTGTCGTCTGGACTGTTGTCCTACTGGACTGATAGTACCTAGGTTTCAACATGATGAAGAGTAGCAGCTACCAGAACTCAGTTGTCACCATAATCATAAGTTATGGTTATAACCATGAGTTCAGATACTTTCTGTAACATGGGAATCATGACTTCAAACACACTCAGACTGAGAAAACCTGACAAATCACAGCTCCCATTTCTTTTTCTCCCATTTTCTTTTTTTCTCTAAACACAACTACTGGAGCTTATGAGAAGCCATACTGCCTTCCTACATATAGATTGTAAGAGTGTAGGAGCAATAAACAGGAAAGGCACCTGCTTTCTCACTGTGTGGTATTTAGCACTCTGAGTATGGTCAGAGTCTAACCTTAATTGCTGAAAAAAACAGGAAGATTGACCAAGGAATTAGCTTTTGATTACTGCGGAGGAGCTGGAGAGTAGGCAGTCTAGATGACTACCTTAGATTTTGAGAACCTCAATTCCACATAGTGCCCATTAAGGAAATTTGAATTATACCAAAGGAAAATAATAAAAGAAAATATGAGTTAATTTATATGCAAAACTAAATATGCTGTACTCTCATTTGTGAGTTTTAAAGAGGTGATTATGTATTAAAATAAAACCTAAGTTATCTAGGATTAAGGAAGAACATATGTATAACTCAGTCACTTGAGATCAAACACTGGATCCAAAAAGCAGCTGCAAAGCACAGATGAACAATTTTGTTCAACACAATTACCTTGATTGCAGCTAATCTGATTTGGGCTGCCGTGTGTGTATGTATGTGTATCTAATCTTACATAAGGGTTGATGCCTTTGCTGGCTGAATTAGGTCAAAATACAAAAGACAAAATAGCTAATAAGTAAGGAACATTATCAAAATTTTAAATCCACAATTGTACTCTATTTCCACAAACTCAGTGCTTTGATGAAAATTGTTTATTATATGGCTAAGTTCTTAGCTAGAAGGCATCTTCTGGGCTTTGAAGATTTTTGCCATAGTCTTAGAAATAAAAAAAGAAAAAAAAAGAAAAAAAAAGAAGAAAAAAGAAAAAAAAAAGAAAATTGCTGTGCTTTTCTGTAATTTTGTAAAACAGGGTGTTTCAAGATAAATTATACCAGCGGACGGTATCTGTCTTGTACCACAAAACACATGTAAAATATCTATAATTTAGTAATTTCAAGGCATGCATGGAAAAAGGTAATAAACATAAACACATCCATACTAGTTTGTAGACATGCAGACTTCACAAGTTAGAAAGATCTCAGGCTTGCTAAGTATTAAAGATGGGATCTGTACTGCACACCAAACTACCTAAAATTACCTTCAAATTTAAGGTGCGATTTATTTCAAATGGCATAAAGTTGTAGATAGCAGCACTAGCATACACAGTCACACTGGATGTCTGCGTATGTCAGTGATTGAGTTGAAATAGAACTCATTTTTGAGTTATGGATAAAGTTGTATTTAGATTGTACGAAATGCATAGGTAGACATAAATATGCAACATAATACATGCTTGTAATGTCCTGATTTAATTCCAGTTTTGCTTTTTCTTAATAATTTAAAGTATTCTTTTCTTTAAAATATTTATTATTCAAAACAATTTTCTTTCCAAATTCACGCACTGTATTTCAAAATGCTATTATGTGTTCAGTGTGGTTTCCTGTAATTTTTTGCTCCTTTCTCCACTCAAGAAGCAGTTACTGGACTCAAGTATATTTTCCTTTCTAATATTTGAAAAAGCAAAAAAATATTATTGTATTGTCTTTCTCTTTGCACCTAAAACTGTGACAAGAAGGGAAAGGTGACTCCAGCAAGAAGAAGAATGGTGAACTTTAAATTGCCCATTAATGCCTTGAATTTTATGAGGTAACATTTATTCCCTTGAACTCATACAACCCTGAAACATGAACATGTTTCTAAGAAAGACCTTTTCATAATGGATGAAGATACTTAACATTTTACTGCCATTTTCCTGTTTTACTAATATATTGTAACAGTACTGTTATAGTCCATATCATAGGTGATTTTCTTAAGACATGGGATAAAATACAACTACTTCTAAAGGCTGTTTACATCTCTTAGAGACTGTCACAATTTTTATTTTCAAAACATTTTCACAAAGGGAGTCATGCACTTCATCCATTTTGAAAATTCCAGTAAGCTCCTTTTTGTATTGCAGGGCTTTACATAACAGAGTGGAAGGTTCCCTGCAAAATCAGCCCCAGACCTGTAGGAGAGACCAGAGGTTAACCCATCAACTTGAATTATACCTCCAAAATTTTAATGCATGATGGAAAATTTAATTTGCAATCACAAATATTTCCTTGAAATCCAAAATTGTAGCTGATGCTTCTCAGTGATAAAGAGTTTGAATACCTTTGCATTATGTGAGCTCAAAAGACTGTGGTAAACTGGGTGAATCATGTGATTTACTCATCCAGGTGAATCACAGTTATGCACAACATACCACAGTGGCACAGAGGAAATTAGGAAGCCTTCCACAGAGCTCAGATTTGGCTAAATCTATGCCCTTCCCTGTGTAAGCAATGAGTTTTCTGACTATCATCTATGTTAAACAAATAGTTCAGTGAATCAGAATTAATGACCCCTCATTTTCTAAGATTTGTCTCTCATGATTGATTGAAGGCTCTGATTAGAGCTTTATTCTTAATTAGGGTACTCACAAGCCCTCTCTTGCATGTGAGTTCTCTTATGTCCATAAAGAGGACTTGACAAGACGGCTTTTCCAATGGTTTGGTATTTTATGCTTTTACTCTCTGCCTAGTTTCTTGTATAGGATGACTTGCATGAACTTTTTAATTTTTAAAGTCTTATTCAACTGCCAAGGTAGTTCATGGTTGAAAAATGAGAAAGATAGACACAGAGAATAATTATGGAAGTTTTGCTTCCTTCAAATTCAGAACAAAGAGTGATAGCGATGAAAAAGGAGCTTGGATGGTCAGGGACCAGACAACACTGGACTGAAAACATATGAAGGAAATAAGTGTCAGAGAAATGCATAAGAAGAATGAACATCATCCTTTCAGCAGAGACCATGCTCAAGGAACATGCACAGACTTCAGGTAGACACAGTTACAGAGTGACCAATTATCTTGTCATAGAGGAGGATAACAATTGTCTTTTTGAAAAGATAAATCCCTTGGTGTCTGGGAATTTTCCTGTATATCTGTTAAGCTACAGGCACAGGAGCTTTCTGCCCTCCTCACTGTCAGCTGTCTTCCCAAACCGGGACTGTGGCGTAGCCCTGTGGATTGCTGCTCCTGGGAATGCTGCTGCCTCAGGAGCAGGGATCCAGAAATGACATTTCATCACTGGCCAGGCAGATTCACTGGCACTGATGTGTCATTGCCAGAAGCACTACTTCTCACAGGCATTTCAGCATGGGAGACCAGTGGGTCGGAGGGTAAAAGCAGGTTACCCAATGGGTGGAAGTAGATAATGGGCATTTTATTACAAACACATATCTCTCTTTAAAGCTGTTATTCTCAAGGATTATTCGGGTGACCTTAGTCATGATTTTGATTTCATAAAATGGAATTGCAACACTGTTCATTTCCACAGCTGATTATGTATATGGGCAGTATTAACAGATTTAACAGATTAACCTCTTAACTGCTGGCCTTCTCTGAATAAAAGGATAATCCCTTTTACACTGCTCATCCTGGTTACCAAAATTAACAGTTAAAGTGGAATGAAAGGTGATTCATATTTTTGACACATTCAACCTAAAGGCAGTGAAAAAATTAAACAATAAGCTCTTGCTTAAACATCTGTTAGTCTTATTCTGAAGAGCTGTAGAGATAACAAAGAATAATCTAGACTTGTTAACATGTTTTGGTTTTGTGGGGTTTTTTTTGGTTGGTTGGTTGGGTTTTTTATCTTTGTTTGTTTGGTGGTGGTGGCATTTTGTGTTGCTGTTGTTTGTGTTTGTTTGTTTTTCCTAACATAGAAATTCTCTATGCAGAACAAATAGAAGATTTTTCTGATTGAAAAAAAAAATCTTGAATTGTTCTTCAGTAGAGAGTTTTCCTTCCAATTTTCCTTCCGTCATTCAGTAAAATAACATGTCTCCCTGCCTTTGACACCATTGCTGCTCCCTGATGCTTGGTCACATCCCAGGATTTCAGGCAAGTACTTCACATTTACCTGCAGCTCTCCCTGCTGCTCATTGCAATTTGCTTCTCTTTCTAAAATGCTGGTGTGGATATGGAACTTCTCTGCCCTCTCGACTCTCCACAGTTCTCATCACAACCAGTCGACCGAAGGACAATGTTCTTAGAAATGGTTGAACACATGCTTCTTTCTAGGAGACCTTTCCATTCCTGGTTGGTGGTTGAAGTGGAACAAGCCAGCAGATCTACAAGTGCCTGGAATTCACTAGGGTGTGATGCTATTATGTTGAAATTGCTTGGAGTCAACACCTGGGCATTTAAGTGCCCTGAATAGTTATATTCACATTATTAGCTACAGTCTTTCCTCATACCACAAATTCTGTCCAATTAAGCTGTTTTGAATTCTTCATCCAAATCCAGGCATTTTATTAGCCTAAATATAAGTGTAATATGAATATATTTATGCTATACAAATATAAGCATAGATATTTATCTTGGAGAGGAAAAAAGCGCTCTAGCTATTCCATCTAAATTGGGTCCTCATATCAGATGCTTTTGGAAGCAAGGAATAATAGCAATCAGAGTATGCCACTTCCATTGCACTCCCTTTCAGTGCTATTCATGCTGTGATTTCTTATGTTTAAGACAAGTTTTAATTAAATAAGTTCCAATAGCTCAAAAAATTAGAAAATACTTCAAAATGTTGATTCTCTTGTCATCATGTGTTTCGTCCTCTCTTATACTCTTAACAGATGTGTTATGTGTGTTGGCAGAAAATAATTTATTGGACCTCTCCTGATGACTGTAATTTAAATGGGAAGTCAGCTTAATGCAACTGTTGCCAGTGATCCTAACTGCCGAAGAAAACATCATTGTTTTGAATATCCTAATTTTTCATTAGCTGAATAAATGTCCTTTTCACGTGGGAAGGTTTAGCACTTTTTGAAGATGAAATATTAGCTTCTTCCTCTTTCTATGATTTCCTTTCATTTGTGTTGATAGTCTCTGACTTACTATCTGTCCTGTCTGCACTCTGTCAATGGATACTTACCAGATCAGAACAAACATTGCTTCACTTCCATTGCTATACAATGTTTTCCCAAATAATAACCATATGGCCATTGTGCCCCTGAAACTCCTACACACCATGGAAGGTAACGGCTCTGCTGTAATACTCTGTGGCCCTGCTTTTCTTGAGCTTCAGTCTGAAACTCAGTCTGAGGTTAGAGAGCAAAATCACAACTGTCACCTACACTGTCATTTACAGCTTTGTGCAAGGACACTTTTCTTATAAGCAAATGGATGGAAAATCTGTTCTATCATATTCCCAGTTATATTCAACGGTCAGGCTGGGGGTGGAAGGAGAATAGAGTTCAAGTTTCTTGCTTACTAACAAGTGCAGCAGCTTTCAAAACAGGCTGTGAAAAAACAACCTCAGCAATAACACTCTCTCTTAGTGCTATGGCAATTAAATTAAAAGGTATTTGTATGAGGATGTTAATACTCAAACAACATGTGCTTCATTATCTTGTTGAAAAAAACAAAAGAGTTATGTTGGACTAGTAAAAAAATGTGTTCTTAAACAGTGCTTAGTTGTTATAATTAGTTCAACTGACTGATAGCCTACTGCATGGGTAAATGCACAGGAAAGGATTTAGTCCTGGTTTTTTAACAAGATAGAATATTTTGTGCCGTGTTAATCTATATATGAAAAATTCTTTCATTTTTTTTCCTGTATAAGAATTTGATCTCATAAGGCATAAGAGGACCTGACCAGTTTTGAGTAAAGGTTCCAAATGAAGGCCAGCTTGTGAATTATTTTCATCTATGAGCAACTGGTGAGACCACTTAAGTGAATAATTTTCCACTGATTGTTAGAGTTTGCACTGTGGTCTGATGGTCATCGACAGTGACAAACATTTGCATTTCCAGGCTGTTCACATACAAGAGCTAACTTCATTGTACTATATTGATGTCCTATAAAACAGTATGATGAATAATCATTCCAATAAGACAAAAAAAAACCCCTCTTAATTCTCTTTAAGACAAAAGGAAATAAGGATAGTTATTGTATACTATATCAAAATACCCTACAATTGTTTAACAAATGACAGGCTGGGGCACTCAGATGCATTTCTTGATAGTTGTGTGCACATACCTTTCATGTGTGAAAGCTCATGTGTAGGTCATGCCAAATTTTTTGCAATTTTTTCATACTCATTCCATGTGAAATACTTGAATCTTGTAGTTCTGCCAGTCTGGAAGCATTAGGACCTGTGGTATTTTCTGTTATTTACATTTGCCAGCTAATATTAAAACAATGGGATGAAATATCTCAGATACATATGCCCATGACATTAAGAAATAGCTATTGAAATTAATAATTGTAGCTGTTAGGAAACATTTGCTAGCAAATTACTTTGAAAGGTGGATGTATTTCAAAACACGTTCTTAGATCAGAAGTATTATCTTCACGTGTTAAATAGAGAAGAAAATGTGTTAAACAGACATACATTGTCTTGGGAAATTGATACCAACTAGAAGGCAAAAATTGTCATTTAGGGTCTTTCGGAGCATGAAAATAGAAAATTTGAAAGAAATGCCAGTTGCCTGGAACTTCTGCAAATTTGATACATGCTGTGTATATCATATGCAAGTAAAAGGATTTAATCCCCTACTGTGTGAAGGGAAAATCCTGTTACCTTTGAGGGTTAAGAATTTAAATATGTTCATTAACAGTTGTGTGGATCTCTAAGCATAGTGTATTCACCTCTTTTGTGGTAAATGTGAAGAAACTGGATTTTTCCCTTGCACTGAGAGGAACAGGAGGACTATTTCTAGCTCTAAATTAGAATAGATGGAAGAAATGTAACATGGTATTTGGTATTATCCCCCTTCAGGCTTATAATAAACAGGCATGCCCTGAAAAGACGACAGTGTAACATACTGCAGGGTATAAGTGTATGTTTGGAATTTACAAATTAATAATATGAACCAGTGTCTGCTCTCCTGCCTGGGCACTAAACTCCCAGGCTCTAAGGATCTCCAGAGGATAAGAATATAACCAAAATCTGATCAAAATCTTGGCTAAACAAACTCTTTCAATATTGAATCTACCCATATCGACAGAGGACTCTGATGCGCCTTTGGAAGAGTCTGTCCCTCCAGAAGGCAATCATCAGGGAATGTGTGAGGAATCAATCTGAATCTGGGAATTTTCTCCTTTTTGCGCTCTGGGAAAATAAGAAATAAAACCAGTTTGTTTATTTGGGTTTTTTTCAGCAGACACAGGAGCATAATCACTAAATGCAAAATCCCATTGCATACTCCTTTGCTCAAATATTAAAGAATAATAATAGTAAAAACATTTGAAAGAACAAACAGGAGGCATTAATCTGTTCCTGCTTCTCTTGTTAGATTTTATTATAATACATTAATCTCTTTTGTTTCCCACCATTTTTGACTTAAATTCTTGTCTTATCTTTAGGAGGTGTGGAACAGAGCTATTCAGTTACCAGAATCATGTTAAAAATGACAGTTATAGCAAATGAGTCCAATAAAACTGCATATGCAAATTTATGAATATTGGAATATATTTGCCTATTTCAACCAATTATGAAAAAGGCAGTGTTACCACTTTCAGAAAAATGGCTAGCTGGTTGGAAGAAAAAGACACAGGTCAGTCTCCTCTGAGAGAGATCCTGCAGCTTGAGTTTAAAACTTAGATTAGACACCACACCATCAATCATCGGAGAGAGCCGTGGGGAACTGGCCTTCCAAACTCTCAGCTGTTCACAGAGTTATTTGTTTAAAGAGAGAACAAAACTGAGCCAGTAGTGAGCCAGCTCCATAGACTGCATGACAGCACCAATGCTTTTGGATCTGAAGGGCCTATGTGCCAAATTAGGAAGACTTAGAGGAAACCAAATCCTGTGATAGCAGTCTGCTGAAAAAAACACTATTTTATTGCTTTCATCAAGGCTAATTCCAACCATATATGCCATCAATCTGGGCTATACAGGTTACAAAAAGAAAAATCACTAATAGATGTAATAGTAGTTTGAAAACAGAAGCCATGAGCTCCCATTTAATCTCTGTAATCATTTATGCCAAGAAAAAAGGGAAGACTGAGTATCAAAGGCTCCTGTATCACCAACTGAGAATACAGCATGTTGTTTTCAGTGATTACTTGTCTTCCTGAACTTTTGTGGGAATATTTAAACTAATGCATATCTCAGGAGTCAGTTCAACAGCTGATACAAAACATTACAAACATTCCTGATACCTTTTATAAAATGATTGCAACCTTTCTCTTCCTCTTTCTTTAAGCTAAGATTGTAACAAAGTCGACAAGACCTAATTGAGTATTTCTATTTATACACTAATAGTTCAGAAATTTTGGAAAAGTCAGATTTTAGAATTTTTTCCTCCCTCCATGTTACCTTTGGGAATCAGTTCCACAATATCCAAGTTACATACTACTGTGATTTACTTGTCCTGGTTTGTGAATGGGATCCTCAAAATGCCCCTGGTGCCTTTAGTTTTAGGTGGCAATTAGGTGAATTTATGGTTCAGTGTGCTGAATCAGCCTGCCCTTGTTTTCTCAACTCAAGGTGTACTTTCACTTATGATACAAAAGGTGACCACAAACCCCTTCATTTTCAGGTTGCTGTAGAAGGTTATGAATTAACTTTCTTTGATAGTTACTGCCTGGACATGAGCAAAAACAGGGGGAATGAAAGATTTCCCAGTCAAACAAGCCATTGTAATAATTTAGTCTATGTGTAATGCAGAATAGATATTCATGAGATGGATCTTACACTTAACAAGCTGACTAACAAGGAACTAGAACAGTTTTTAACCCAGTAATCTTTATTTCAGAAAAACTTAATTGCAAAGCTATCTACAGCCAGAGCTTATACTCTTATCACACCAAGCTGCCTAAGGTTTATTTCTGTTCTGTCAGACCGAGTACTAGAGGGTCCCTACACAGCTACACACTCTCAGAAATTATTTTCGCTCAGTCTTTTATGCATTGTTTTCATAACTTTAGATAAGAAATTCTGCTCATCTCCTTGTCTATAAAACTTCACTTCTCTAAAGGGCATATCACAAGACAGGCAGGTACCTAAGTATTGACAAGAAGTATTTAAGCCTTTCCTGTTAGCACCTCTCTCTTCTGCTGTACAGTCACACCAGTGGGAATATTCCCAGTCTTAAATTTTAAGATGTTCAGAGAACTTACCAAATGTCAACATTTATTCAGACTATTCATCACTAGCCACAGGTCTCTGTCATTGGAGGCTGCGTTCCCAGAATAGTTGTTGTTCTTCTGTTACTCTTCACATGTTTAATTCCTGTATATGGATTTGAAGGTTATCCTGTCTCCACTTGCATTTGTGGAGAGCTATGGAAAGATGAAGAAAGTGCACAAAAAATATAGATTAACCCTCAATTTGAATACACATCAAAAAGTTATAACTTCTTGAATATCAGATGGAACTTATTGCTTAAGCCCATTTGTTTTTATGAAGGACAATATTTTGAATAACTAATTCTGAGCATTTTAGTTCAGAGAAAATTTTACACCTAATTTATAGGTTTCTGAAACTGGATGCTTGCAACAGACATGCTGACAGCCGGTTAATTTTTGTGCCATGAGCAGCACTGCAATTAATTCAGGCAAATTCACACATGTAAAGAACACTAGACAAACAGGTGTTTACTACAGACTCACTGTGTTGGTCCTGCCTAATAACCTCATGCTTCATTCTCTAGGAATGCTCCAAGAAGGTCTAGTAAACATAAAAGCTGCAGAAAGTATGTTCAATTATATTGCTATCATTATGACATATAACAGCAACACCAGGCAGAGTAAAAACTAAAATTGGCAGCTAGCATCCTGAGATAGATCAGATTTTTAATTAACTCCATAGATGGAAATAAATATTGCAGTGGTAGTTTATTGTATTAATTATCTCTCTTTTACCTACAGGATACAAACAACCACGCAGGCTCAAGTTAATAAGCAGTAGTCAAATACAGTCTTCTGTTCTTAGCCAGATTTGCAATGTAAGAGCAAGGGAACATCATGTGGAAATTAGTATAGAATTAGATTTTGCCTTTTTAACATCTTTGGAAAATAAACCAATCTGAAAGTGAAAATAGACATCTTTGAGTTTCAACTCCTATGAACCTCTTTGGTAAACTTCAGGACACAAAATTCATAGGCTAGATCAAGTAAAGAGGTTAAGAGGAAACTTGATTTTATACCTGTTGTACATGTTGCTTCTCTCTTTCCATTAAAATTATTATTTTTTTCTAGCTGAGGTTTTCTTTTTATTAACTTTTTTTTGTATTCTTTGGCAATGTCCTTACTTTTCTAAGCTTTTCCCTGTCTCGTTGGATTTTGAGAGGATATTTGCACACATAACATGAACCAATGTTTGACTTTTTTTTGACTTGTGCAATGAGTTACAATATGTGAACTGTGTTATTTGTACTTCTATTTTTTTATTGTATATATAATGGATTTTCCCTAATAAAAAATTATAATAAAAACCCACACAACTATTTATTGATGTATTACTTGTATTTGATTTCTGTAGTCTTTTGACATTAATAGATTATAATCTCCACAAAGTGGAACTTCTGAATCCAAGTCTGAAGAAGTATTTTTTATGAGTTTCTATGTAATAATCACTTTTCACGAATTGTACCTACACTCATCAAAAAATGTATTACCTGATTTATAGGGCCAAATCACAAATACTCACCTGCAGATTAGGTAGGACGTATCAAGATTATCTGTGCCTTTTGCAATCCACAGGGAAAAAAAACACAAATTGAGTAACTGAACAGTTTTTAATAGCAATTCTAAGAAAATCACTTTAATTCTTCTCTAGACATTCTGCAAGGAGTTAAAAAACCCCTAACCCTGAGGTCTAAAACCTCAACCAGCATTCAACTCATGTTGCTTCAATCACTGCTGTGGAGCTGTGAGGATTTACATCAGTAAACTTGGCCCTAAATCTCTCAAATTACAATTTCCCTTTGTATTGGTTATTTAGCACTAATCCATATAATTTTGCCAAACACAAAATAGAACATGTTTGGTGGAGGGGAAAGGAGGGAAAAAGCACAAACAGAACACAGTTAAAAGGGATTTCCAAGCTGAGCACAGACTTATAGGGAAATGTCAGTAGCTCAAACAAACAAAAGAACAATCACAAAGGTGTTACTGCACAAATTATAGTACTGTCGTGTTATAGAAAGTTGAATTTCCCTTTCTCGCTTGTATTTATTTCTTAAAATGTAAGACAGTGAAGATGTAAAAAGTACAGCTCTTTAACCATAAACAGACTGTTTGTGATTAAGTAACTTGGACTAACTCCTGTTTCCTTTGTGAATGAGATTAGTTGTATTTCTTCACTGGCCCCAGTTCAGCAAAGCACTTAAATATGTGCATAAATCCTACTGATTTCAGTGGGATTTACACATGTGCTTAAAATTAAGCACATGCTTAATTTCACTGCTAAATTTGGAATAAGAGAAATTAAAGTGGATTCCTCATCCAATACTGTGATTTGGCTAATTCAGTAATATTTTGCCATGTCAACTTGCAACATCAAGCAAACCTAAAACTTTTATGCTGAGCAAAAGAATACCAAGTGAGCAAAATGAAACCAATTACTTTTAAGATTACTTTTTTCTGAGTAGTGACTATAGACTTTATTTGAGGCAGCATGTGGCACCTCTTGGACACTAGTGGAAACAAATTACATGTACGTATTGTACTGGCATCTCTGAAAGCCATGTTTCCATAGAAGAAGATATCTGTAGATAAATATATTGCTGATTGTATCTTCTCCTTCCTACTACAAGATCTCATGCTGCTGTTACAACTTCTGCAGTTTGCAGTATTTTACTGTGCATACATATTCCCCTAAGCAGACTGGTTTGGAGGTAGGTAGAAAGTATAAAAAATTCTCTGTCATACTTACAGTATCTGGCATCTTACATCTTCAAAACATTTTAGTAAAACTTAATTAATTAATATCTCTGCAATTATGAGTGCTCACAGGAAAAGGTCAGTGATGACATACTGTCAAGTCTCCAAGTGGTTATCATGGTTTCAAAGAGTCATAAATATATGTTTTCAGAACTCTTCCTTCTCCTCAGACCACTTTGCATGATGTTAGGAACACTTAGCTTCACCTTTGGAAAGGAATACAACCCTTTAAAAGCTTGACATTTTTGTGAATCAGAATTATCAACAGTGCAGGAGACAGAAAAATACAAGCAAAGCTTTCTAAGAAATAACGGCTATAGAAAGTTTCTCTCCCTCACCAGACGAAGTTTTTGGATGAGACACTGTTTTTCCACACCTTCAAGATAATTGTTTGTGGAGCATACTTTTCGAATCAGCTTCCAATGTAATTTTTAGATTAACAGTTCTAGCTAGACTCTAAAAAGCTGTTAGAATAGCAGTGGATCTTTTATTTCTTTGCCATATCATTCTTAAATGTACTCCCCTCAGCTGACACACAATACTTAAGTAACTTTAGTGGTAGTATGTGTTTATGTTGTACATAGCTATCTCTTTTTTTCAAATCTAACTGCGAAAGTATTTATTTATGTGATGTTTTGCATATGTAACCATTGTTGTATTGATGAGTTACAGTACGGCATTTTGACTGAATAAACAGTCCCAAGGACCAATTTCTACTTTGCCAACAAATTAGCAGAATGTTTTTTCTCTTTTACATGCACACCCCTCCTTGTCCCCCAACCCACACATACCCCCAAACACACCAAAATATAAAAACCTTCATAGCTTGGGCCTCCCATGCAGCTGCTCCCAGCATGCTTCCCGGTCTCAACGGCACAGCAAGATTCCCCTTCCTACCACTAGCTCACCAAAATCTTCCTCCAGTGAATTTTTCCTTGGAGCAGGGATGTGACTTGACCTTACCATGGACATCTCCACTGGCTACCAACCTGTAATTCTTTTTCACAGTTGTGAGATATTGCCTAATCTTCTCTCAAATCCTATCTAACTCCAGCCAGCTGGGCACAAAAAGAGGGTCTTCTGAATCTCAAATTATGTGCTACTTGTGGCTGCCTTATTGTGCAATGCACAGAATGGGCTTACAAGAGTAACATAGCATGAAAAATGGGGCATAGTGTAGTGATACTGCAGAACCGTATTCAAAATATTTCTGTGCACTTCATGTGTCTTTTGTAAACCATCTAAACCCACAATGCCGAGTAGAGGGAAAAAAAAAGCCGTATAAAACAGGAATAAAATATTTTAGAAGTCTCATTGAATGTAAATAATGTCAGTTCATTTCTTTTCCTAGGTATTTTATTCTTCTGCCAGTGGAGCTAATGAAGTTAGGGGTAATCTTTTTGTTTCTTTCTTGGGAAGTGCAGATCCTTGCACAAGCTGAGGTAACACCACCCCCTTCTGTTCACACCGATGCTAGGCTTAGACAGCTGCATATCCAGCACAGCAAAACACTGGTAGTCCAGTACCATTTGCGCAGTTGAATAGCAAGAATAGATTTTACTGCTACAACTTAATCATGTTCATTGAACTATATATTTTCAATTAAGCTATTTTAATCTTTCTCTAAACCAGCTTATACCAAGAATTTCTGGATTGCAAATTATTAAAATAGATAAAAAATATTGCAATTTTGCTTTAATTCTCTAGGATTTTTTCAAATATTTATTTATTCAAATTCGAAATTTAATTAATAAAAATTCTTTTGGACTTTAGGGAGTGCTTCTTGTTATCTGCAGCTTATTTTCATTTTTGGTATGCATCTTTTCATTGTCAGAGCAGCATGTCTCTTCTGGTTTGATATCAGGGAGGTTTCTCCTTTTATGAGATGGAAAGAATTTTACTTGTATGCATTTTTGTTTTACAGGCTCACTGCAGTACACAGAAAATGCTTATTGCTTATATCTTATACTCAGGTAGGTTCCTCAGAATTACTAGATTAGTTCTTTAAGTTGATTAGCAGTCTAGTACATGAGTTTTCTGGCCGAACTATTCACTTTGACACATTTAAATCCAATGCTGATGTTGCGGTTTCATGTTGATTTCTCTATCTGGAAGAAGCAGCTTGAGCAGTACAGTTCCCTCCATCTGTGGGTGTTCATTTCCATCTAATGAGCCAAAGCAGTGAACTGAACTGTGGTTGAGCGAGGTTAAACATAATTTAACTAAACCCAAGCCCGTGGCTGTCAGCTTAGAGAAGTGGTCCAGGTCACAGAGCAGCTGTGTGAGCAGCACGACCTGGGGGAGCGGCCCTGGGGCAGGGGTGAAGAAGGAGACATGTGTGATGGAAACTACTTACATTTGTATTTTTTGCTGCAGAAACTTTGGCTAAGTGCTCTTGAGTAAAGGTGTGATAGGCTTCTTTTCCCTCATGCAGAATATAAGCATTTCAAATGGTAAAGAAAAACTGAGAACATTCAGGAAGCTTCGAATTAATCAGAGAAGAAAAAGCACCTCTGTGGTTGTTTCTAATGCTAATATATTTTGAAGTCTTTTACAGATATTTACTGCACATCCTGGCCAGTATGAGTGTCATTTCTGTGTTTTCTACAATTCACACCTGAGGTCTTTAAAAGAACTTTGTGGTATATGGAAAACTCCCTGTCCTGGTGTAAGACATGTTTATTTACCTACGTATTCTGTGAGGCCCAGAAACTGTTATCCAGGGTGAATTTTCCCAATTATGAGTCAACCAATGAATTTACATCAAAGAAGGAAAAAGTTGTTCAGCTCTCTGGAGAAGGACACTGACTGCTTTCCGGTTTCACTGAACCAAAGAGTTCTTATGTTAGTTCTGAAGCAATGTACATGAAGCACAACATTTGGTCTTTATCATGGAAAATGTTTATTCACCATGAAGAGAGACTATGGGAAGACTCATCACTGTGTAGATGCAGTATATGAACTGCAATATGTCATTCGGCACAGCTGTTTTTGTGGGATGTTGTCCTGCTTGGACATCCTCACGGTTGCATGACCACATGACGAGCAACCCATGGGCCGTTCTGGGAAATGCTGGGGTGCTGCAGAATTAGGGAGAGAAGGACAGTAGATTTGCAGGGAACTCTCTGCTCCTTGTTTGGACTCAAAGAAACTTAAGACAAAGCAACACGTTTCTTTTCTATCTGTATCCACAGAGATCATTAAAACTACTGAATTATCCAAAATTTAGAGCAAACCCACAACCTTTTTCAGATTCCTAGACAAAACATATTGCTGGTGTGAGTGATATTTCATTGCTTTCAGCCTGTTTTACAGATACAAATCATGAATCCTGGTGATTAATGAGGTCTGTGTGATGGGTGACCGAGCCAAGCAGAGACCAAGCTCGCTGCTGTGTAATAAGGCACATTTTCAAGCACCACAAAAAAGGAGAGCCCAGATTAAGAAAATAAAACTGGGTGCTACAAAGGCAAAAAAGGGGGATGAGGGATGATCCTAGGAAAGGGGAAACTTAATACTTCAGTGGAAGAGCTCAGATGAACTATGATTGCTGTGGTGATTTTTGAAGAAGGCTTCCCCCCTCTCTGACACTCACCCAAAGGAGTTTCTCAGCTCTGTAGCTCTATGCTACATACAAAGTAAGAGCCACTCATCTCTTGCTTGTATCAAGTGAATAATTTCTGTGATCAGGAGAGCATCTGTACCTAGCAATAAGTCATGACTTGTCCATACGTGAAATATAAAGGATTGTAGCTAAAATCACACCTTAGGTCTTCTTTACATCGATTGAGGGTAAATAATGCCGGACTTCACACTGATGCTAACTTGTCATGAACAAGAACCTCATCTGCAGAAAGGATTTAGGGGTGGTTTCTGCAATTCCACAGTGACTTGGGGAAAAAAAAAAAAGTCTGTATATTGTTCATTTGCTTTGTTTTTGAAGGGTTCAACATGAGGCGACAATATTTCCTTCTTTAAATTTGCATTATTCCGGCTCAGAGTAAACTTCCAGATGACTCTTGTATCTGAAAGCAGGCAGGTTTTTCTCGAATTTCTATATTCAGAAACTCTTTTACTGGACAGATTTTCAGAACTACTGTCAGGCCCATGTGTTGAGAATTTTTGAAAACTATCATTTTTGCAATGGGATGCAAAGGAATGGGATATAAGTTTGGAATTTTTTATTTGTTTTTAACATCATCTTCAATTGTGGCTCCTAGCTCTGGAAAAAAGCTCTTAAATGTCATTTTCTATGTTTTGTGCTGAAAAATTGCTCCCAAAGGTGTCCTCAGGTTTTAATTTCCTGGCTTTTTACACTGGCCGGTCTCTGCAGTGTCTCTGGGTGAATAGTAGAGCACACCAGAGATCTTCCCAGAGGGTGTTATCTGGGTCCTGTATGCTTACAATGTGGCCTTGCAATAGTTGTGGTCAATTTATGTCTCAAGACCATTTGTGGCTCATGCTGTTTCCCTTGTTTGCTCTCCCTCAGTGTTGTTACAAACTTGGATTCTGTCAGTGGCACAAAGAGACTGTAAATGCTATCATTCATAATAAATAGTGACACTCCTGTATGGTCTTTGCTCTCTTATAACAAGTAGGTAGCATCATATTTTCATCAGGTCCTGGAAGTGGAAGCTATGCAGGGAGGCTGCTGCTAACCCATCCTCAATACTTCCAGTCAGAACATGTACCAGCGATCAATGAGGCCATGGCTGGTTAGGTTAGGGAAGTGAACATCTTCTCAAGTGAGGCTGGAAGTAAAAAGCTCTGGCTTGAACATAGAATGAACCAAGAAGTCCTCATCAGGGTAATCCTTCATCTTGTATCAAGAAGAATTATAACAGAAAACTATCCAGAAAGCCAAGTAGTATAGAAAAGAAGATATTTCATTGCCTACATCAGCTACCCAAGCAACTAGAAAATTTGCGCAAAATAAATGAAAATCAGCAGGTCTAAAATGCTTTCCAATTACACATTTAAAAAAAAAAAAATTAAATACACTCTATTGGATACCTGCAGTAATTGTCAAAGTAGGTTCTATTATCCACCTCAAAGCATATACAAGGACTAAAAAGAGCTGCTGTGTTTAAAACAGAGTGAAGGAGGTATTTAGAAATGAAAAATATACAATTCTTCGAAAAGCAGAAATCATGTCAAAACAAGGGGCAGGTTGAACAGGACTAATTCTAATGAGTTAAACATGGCATTCTAATGACATAGGCCAGAAGTAGGACTTCAAAAGTAGGAAGCTTACCAGACAGTCTGTAGGACCAATAGATGATTGAGGTGTAAAGGGAAGGTGGGTCGTTTTCACAGCTGAAAATAAATTCCTTCTGAATATCCAGGCACCTTTTAGCATGGTTCCTTATCAGAGATTCTTGAAAGGAAATACATTTTCATGAGCTTGTATAGATTAAGAGTTAACTGAAAGATATGAAACAGAACAAAAATAGTTGGTCAGAGGAAAAGGTTATTACTACAGACCCGTAAGGTTCCTGTGATATGACCAGTGCTGCATGACAATAATAAATGCACAGGAAAACTATATGGTTCTGAAGTTCTCTTAAATTCACGTCAGCGACGAACTTGCAGATATCAAACTGCTATGTCATGAATCAATGTGCTGTGGGCATTGTGCCCAGCATCCAGAGGGTGTGTGCCATTGGCTTCTCTTATGGAAACTAGTAAGTTAATTTTTCAAAATATGTCAGCACACAGCTTCCTAGCACAGGCAAACAAAAATAACCTTTGAACCTGAAATTTCCATTCAATTAATTGAACCTCTGCAAGAACCACCTGTGATACCTACACTGGATTCTAGCTTGAGTTTAGTTGCATGGTTCACAGACACCTTGAGGTGGTCCAGTCTGTCTGCTGTCCAGTGCACCATTGATCCTGCAATCACAACCCGGTATCACAGCCTACATGGTGAACTTCAGCAGCTTCTCCTATATTACTATCAGCTCATTGCATCACAGTCTTAATGGAGAAACAGCATGGTCTCAAGTTCCCTATGGCAGGACTGCCCATCTGGAAGGCTGTGCTTGAGCTGATAGGTGAGAGGCAGGCCATGTAGCAAATACTGGAGCAGGAGCTTTTAAGATGACTGAGATTCCCAAATGTTTTGGGTCTCTGATACTTTGAGGACATTCCTGTGGCTAGGCATTACTAGTGAAATTTGGATGGAGGCTATGTTCTCCTGGCCTGGCATGTTTACTGGGTAATTTAACGGGATAGTGTAAAAGTAGCCCATGTATACCAACGTAAAATCCTCAAGGCCTTACTTGCTTATAAAGCTTACAGTACACAGTATGATCTAATTTACTTCTATGGAGCTAATCTCTTCATGACTGGGAATGGGTGACTGTAGCTCTACAGTTCCTCACGCGTTCATTGGAGGTTCTTCAAAATCTGGATACATTGTGTTCTATGTCCAACCTTAAACACAACAGAGCTCAGTCCTTTGACCTGTGTGCAAGTGAGTATATCAGCCGGTAGAAGCAACTGTGAATGTGATTAATGTTAGTTAGGCAACAGCCATAACAAACAGTCAAAGTTTCTGAAGTCTGTTCTAACATACGGGGTAGTTAGTTCTCTCCACTACTTACTGGAATCAGCTGGGACTTTAGCATGAAAAAAACATTCTGAAACTCAACTATAAATCATGCTTGTGGATTAAAAAGCAGTACTTTATTTTCTTCCTTATACACTACTACCATATAGAAGTACAAAAGTTTCAGGCTAGAGCAAAACATCCATTGAACCTATAACTGTTCTTACTGGGATTTTGGAAAGAAAAAGAAGGTAAAATAGAAAACAACAAATTGTCAGGTCTTTCAACTTCATCTCAAAATTTTGCCCAAATAGTTAACTGTCTTTCAACACTGATTTCCTTGTTTTTCGCTATGGACAGTTTATTCTCAGACTGAGTTGAGATGGTGAAATGAATGTATACAAAAGAGAATTCTGAAGCTTTACTGTGTCGGTTTTTTGCTTAAAATAAGCAAAGCTCTAATAAATTACTGTCAAGTTCAAAAAGAATTGCATTTATTCCTTTGTGACCTTTTGTCAAACTATGTATGATTCTGCTTCCTGTACATGAACCACCTGTGCAGATAAGCCTTTTTGTACGTCTATATTCATCTGGAACAAAATAATTCAAACTAGTTTTCAAAGCAACATTCTAGCTTTTCCACTTCTTGTTGCTTACAATTCTAAAACTAAAAAAAAAATAATTCTGAGGAGTTGGGATACTGTTTTTATAATTTACTGTTGCTCCCAGGCATTAGTTGTGCTTTATAAAGCATGCATATTTACAAATTGCTTTACAGATATGATTGTCAGAAAAGATTGTGCTCACAACATAAAAAACAAACCAACCAACCAAACAAAACCTAACAAAACAACCAACCAACCAACCAACCAAAAAAACCCACAAACAGCAACCAACCAACCAAACACAGGCAAGGAAATAATGAGTGACCGTATGTCATGGTTACTATTCCTACTGTGATATTTGAAACCATTGTCATGTTAGGAAGCATGTAAAAGTTTGCAGAGAAGGCTATTGGATGGACTGACACAACAGTTGTGGGGACAACTTTAGATTAAGAAAGTTGGATGTGTTCCTGAATTGTTAGGTTCTCTCCTTGTCTCTGCCTGAGAGCTGCTGTCACTTCTACCATCCTTCATAACAAAACAGATCTCTTCCACAAAGCAGAGTTCTCTGGGTGCTGATTGAGACAGGGGAAATCATTGGAAAAATGTATCCAGTAATTTAAAAGAGATATCCAGATTGACAAGGGAAATCAAATAATTATATGGCATGGAGGTGATCCGAGTTTATGTGCAAATTTTAGTATCACATACTGAGACTGAATTAAAGACTGATGTTGGGACTGGTACTATGGAGTCCTCCATAAGCTAGAAGTAAATAAAGTTGTGGCTTCCAAACCTGTCTGGTTTTTTTTTCTTTTGTATTCCAAATCCATATGGACTTGGAGTTGTATCATAAATTCTTAGGAAATTCTCAATAATTTTAATTATATTCACATTAAACTTACTTCACCATTGGGCATGTGTATTCTTAAATAAATACTTAAATAATATTTGATTGTCTTCATAACATTTTGTTCCCCAGGAGTAATCATTGTTTGTCACAGAATCAACATACTGCCTGCCTATGTTGCTCTATCATTCATAAATTATTCAAATTATTGCACCAGTTGAGCTGAATGTCATTTATACATCAGTTATGTTGCTTACATTTTCTGTCTAGAATAGCGAAGGACCCAGCATCAATTCAAATTCTAACTCTAATCTGAAAATGCATCTTTATGTCAGGAGAGGTGGGGTACATGAAAGGTGTCATTTTTCTACTACTCTGTGTGAAACCAATATCAAATATTGTAATTTAACAAAGCAGCTGGTGAGAGTAAAACATCTGACATCATAGCTGTACTATGCTGAAGAAAGTCTATTTTTTTTATTCTTCTGTATCTACAAAGACATATAGTGAGTCTAAATCTGGAAATAGCTAATCCTGTTACTAAGGCCTAAAAATACAAGTAACAAGGTAAAAGTAAGCTAGGAAGGAAAAGAATGTGACAGCTTTCACATATACTTTTTTCTGCTAATGTTTCCTTCCAATTATTGCCAAGTTCATAATTTGGTGGTGGGGACTTATAGAACATGTATTTCATTAGTAAAAGAGTGATGTTCTTCTGTAATAAACCTTTTATTTGCTTGTGAATGCTGGGTCACCACTGAAGTTCCATGTATAGTTTACCACCCATGAGCTTATTTGTTTTCTAGACCTTTAAGTTTCTACGAGAAAAACAAATGGAAACCAAATATGTCAGACAAAAATCTGCCAGCAATTGTACTTTTTTGTACTCTAGCAGAGTTTCTATCTCCTTTTAAAATACACTTCCTTGATGCCTCTCAGTATTGAAAAAAGGATACCTTCTTTCACATACTACAATCTTTTTTTCACCACAGAAAAACTCCACCGTCCATCTCTCTCTTCATAGTGTTGACTTTCATGCTATTACCTGTAACCTATGATCAGCAACTTTCTGTCTCTAGACTTCTGTCCTTATCACAAACAGTACATAGAGCTGGTGAGAATAAAGTGAACAAAAACCACACATGATAGATCTGTCTTCCAAAATACATATTACCTCTGACCAGTAATGCCAAAAATTTGAATCTCAAACACTGTGCTGGTGAGTACCTTCCTTGTACTAATATTGTTAAAAAAGACTTTTTCTTTGGCCTTTCTTTAATCTTTTTTTTCCCCCCCCCACAGATATGTTGTTCCCCATCTAGGTGGTACCATCATTACAGAGAATAAGTTTACATACACATACTGTGGTGCCATGCCTAATTTGTATTTCCTTCCTTCCAGGTTTCTCTCAAGTCAGCATTTCTAGCAAGAAATTTTCACTCTATTCCTGAAAGCAGTATAACTCACATCAGGGAAAGCTTTCTTACAGAAAAATATCTTTCTCGTCACTTGCAAAAGATACAGTCCACTTGAATTGAAATGTTGGCTGTTGAATCTCCTAACATTTATTTTCTGGATGTTTGTTTAATTTCATACCATGAACTTGTGGAGAACCAGGCTGAGTGGGTCACAAGTGAGGATTTTTCTCCAATGATAACCTTTTTTCCATGTAGGACAAGCAACTTTTGAGTTCTTGCTGTTTCTTCATAAGTATTATATATGAACAGAATTTTTTTATTTAAATATTTCAATAACATGAAATTATCTCTGCCTTACAAGTGAAAAAATTAAAAATATATCCCAAAACCATTGAATGGAGGCACAGGAAAAATTTTTTAAAAAGTCATTATTTCAACATTCACAAATTAAGTATTCAAAGCTGCTAACCTGGATCCAGAATTTCTGAAATTACAGAAATTTATACTTTGAGAGAAAATAAAAACCAGGTGATTAAAGCTAACTTCTTCCTGAAAGTAGTTCAAAATTTTAACAAACTGGTATTTGCTGACAGAGGCATAAAAATTCCCCATGCAGAGCTAAAGCTACAGAAACATGTGGTGCTATTGACTGTTATAGTGATGTTAGGACAAAGAAAGTGTATATCACGGTATCTGATATATTTACACATGGAAGAGATTTGAAGAAATAACCTAAATTCATTCACGCCCTCCAAAGCGGGATTGACTGAAAATGTGTCACTGCAGGCAGTTGCTTAACACATTCATTAGGTCTTCCAGTTATGTGGACATCTCAGTCTCCCAAGACAATCCATTCCAGTGCTTTACTATCCTAGCCCTTCAAAAGCTTTTAAGAACCTAAGATGAATATTCCTCACTGCAACTTAAACCTATATTCTTCTGAGTCTCTCTGCTATGGAAATTGACGGCAGTTTATTCTTTTCCTCTTTACAGCATTTTTCTTTTATCCTTGAAGACTTCTATCTTCCCCCACTCCCAAGTCTTCTCTCATGTACATGAAACAACCCCAAGAAATTTTTTTTTTTTCTCAGAGGTCAAGTTTTCTTGGCTTCTGATTATTCTCTTGATTCTCCTCTGGCTCTTCTTTATTACCTTCAAGTCTTCTGAAATGCGGCCTCCAAAGGACATATGATACTCCCATGTTTGCCCTCAGCAAAGAAGAGGAAAGCCCAAGGAGCTCCTGCACATGTTGCAGGGACCCTGCCCATTTCACAGCAACATTATGCTTGCTTATTTCATAGACCTTTCCCTGAAAACCTGATATCAGATTGTCAGAAATTACCGTTTCTGCAGCTGGTTACTCCTGTTGAAGGGCAACACTTCGTATTTTTTGTTTCTAAAATTCACCTGACCATTTTTCCAGTTTGGCAAAATCATTCTGTGTACTAATAACTTCTTAACATAATTGACACATCTACCTTGTTGGCATTAGAAGACTTAACACTTTCCTTTTCTGTTTTGTTAAGGAAATACAGAAAGCATTAAGTAGAGCTACGTGTAGGATATAACTGCATGAAACTCATCTTGACTGCAACCACCAGTCAATATTTTTAGGCCACTTTAACTTACGCTTCAGCAGTTGCATCCAGGCTATTTCCTTGCATATGAGGAAAAGCTGAGAGAACTGTTTTTGTTCAGTCTTCAGAAAGAAGGCT
The DNA here is from genome assembly GCF_036013445.1 of Caloenas nicobarica. Lineage (NCBI taxonomy): Eukaryota > Metazoa > Chordata > Aves > Columbiformes > Columbidae > Caloenas > Caloenas nicobarica. The sequence continues at coordinate 96,964 of NW_027017715.1, forward strand.
TAGAGGAGACTTCATCATGATATTCCAGTAGTTAAAGGGTGGTCACAAAGAAGATGGAGACTTTGTTTTCACAAGGGGTCACATGGGAAAGATGAGGGGTAATGGATACAAGTTACTCCGGGGAGATTCTGATTTGACACAAAAGGGAAATTTTTCATTATGAGAACAATCAGCCATTGGAATAACCTCCTCAGGGAAATGGTGGATTCCTCAACATTGGATACTTTTAAGATTCAACTGGACAGACTGCTGGACCATCTGTCTAGACTATACTTTTGCCAAGAAAGGTTGGACCAGGTGATCCTTGTGGTCCCTCCCAACCTGGTATTCTATCATTTGATGATCTGATGATACTATTTGAGTACAAAAAGCCTCACAAAGGCTATATGATGGCTTTGTTATTCTTCAGCTCTTAACAGCTAGTTCATTTTTTTCCATGATTTTTCCAGAGATACAAGCTGATAATTCAACGTTTCTCTTCTAACACCAGAGGCAATGTAGGCCCACTGATTAATGGGGTGGATGCCCTGGTGACAGAAGATACAGAGAAGGCAGAATTACTGAATGCCTTCTTTGTCTCTGTCTACTCTGCCAGAGGCTGTTCTGAGGAGCCCTGTACCCCTGAGGCTCCAGAGGAAGGCAGGACAATGGAGGAGTTTGCCTTGGTTGACGAGGACTAGGTTAGGGACCAATTAAGCAATCTGGACATCCATAAATCCATGAGTTCTGATGGGATGCACCTGCGGGTGCTGAAGGAGCTGGCTGAAACCATTGCTAGGCCACTCCCCATCATCTTTGCTAAGTCATGGGGAACAGGAGAGGTGCCTGAGGATTGGAGAAAAGCAAATGTCACTCCAGTCTTCAAAAAGGGCAAGAAGGAGGACCCAGGTAGCTATAGACCAGTCAGCCTCACCTCCATTCCTGGGAAAGTGATGGAACAACTTATCCTTGGTGCCATCTCAAGGCATATCAAGGATAAGAGGGTCATTAGAGGCAGTCAACATGGCATCACCAAGGGGAAGTCATGCTTGATCAAACTCATAGCCTTATATGAGTACATAACGAGGTGGATAGAGGATGGCAGAGGGGTGGATGTGGTCTATCTTGATTTCAGTAAAGCATTTGACACAGTCTCCCACAGCATCCTTGCTGCTAAACTGAGGAAGTGTGGTCTGGACAATTGGGTAGTGAGGTGGACTGCAAATTGACTGAAGGAAAGAAGCCAAAGAGTCATGGTCAATGGGGTGGAGTCTAGCTGGAGGCCTGTATCTAGTGGAGTGCCTCAAGGGTCAGTACTGGGACCAGTATTATTCAATATATACATCAATGACTTGGATGAGGGAATTGAGTGTACTATCAGCAAGTTGGCTGATGACACCCAGCTGGGAGGGGTGGCTGACATGCCAGAAGGCTGTGCTGCCATCCAGTGAGACCTGGGCAGCCTGGAGAGTTGGGTGGGGAAAAATTTAATGCAATATAACAAGGGCAAATGCAGAGTCTTGCGTCTGGGTAGGAACAACCCCAGGTTCCAATATAGATTGGGGAATAACCTATTAGAGAGCAGTTTAGGAGAAAGAGACCTGGGGGTCCTGGTGGACAGCAGGATGACCATGAGCCAGCACTGTGCCCTTATGGCCAAGAAGGCCAATGGTATCCTGGGATGTATTAGAAGGGGGGTGGTTCATAAGTCGAGAGAGGTTCTCCTTCCCCTCTCCTCTGCCCTGGTGAGACCTCATCTGGAATATTGTGTCCAGTTCTGGGCCCCTCAGTTCAAGAAGGATAGGGAACTGCTGGAGACAGTCCAGCGCAGGGCCACAAAGATGATTAAGAGAGTGGAGCATCTCCCTTATGAGGAAAGGCTGAGGGAGCTGGGTCTCTTTAGCTTAGAGGAGACTGAGGGGTGATCTCATCAATGTTTATAAATATATGAAGGGTGGGTGTCACGAGGATGGAGCCAGGCTCTTCTCGGTGACAACCAACAGTAAGACAAGGGGTAATGGGTTCAAGCTGGAACACAAGAGGTTCCACTTCAATTTGAGAAGAAACTTCTTCTCAGTGTGGGTGATGGAACACTGGAACAGGCTGCCCAGGGGGGTTGTGAAGTCTCCTTCTCTGGAGACATCCAAAACCCGCCTGGACGCCTTCCTGTGTAACTTCACCTAGGTGTTCCTGCTCTGGCAGGGGAATTGGACTAGATGATCTTTTGAGGTCCCTTTCAATCCCTAACATTCTGTGATTCTGTGATTCTTCCTTTATAAATATATACACAGTGCTTGCCTTTTGCAGTTATTCCAATGTTAACTGTTCTCTATGAGCTCTCAAAGATCATAGAATCATAGAATGTCTTGAGTTGGAAGGGACCCACAAGGATCATTGAGTCCAACTCCTGTCCCTGCACATGACAACCCCACAATTCACACCATGTGCTTGAGGGTGCTGTCCAGTGTCTTCTTGGACACTGTCAGGCTTGGGACCGTGACACCTCCCTGGAGAGCCTGTTCCAGTGCTTCACCACCCTCTGGGTGAAGAACCTTTTCCTAATGTCCAACCTAAACCTCCCCTGGCACATCTTCCTGCCATTCTCTTGGGTTCTGTCATTGGTTGCTAAAAATAAGAGATTGGTGCCTGTACCTCCTCCTCCCCTTGTGAGGAAGCTGTAGCTCCAATGAGGTCTCCCCTCATTCTTCTCTTCTCCAGGCTGAACAAACCAAGTGACTTTAGCCGCTCCTCATACGGCTTCCTCTCCAAAACCTTCATCAACTTTGTGGCCATCTTCTGGACACTCTCCATTAGCTTTATATCCTTTTTATTCTGTGGTGCCCAGAATGGCACACAGTGCTCCAGATGAGGCCGCACCAGTCCAGAGCAGAGTGGGACAATCACCTCCCTGCCCAGCTGGCAATGCTGTGCTGGATGCACCCCAGGAGACGGTTGGCTCTCTTCGCTGCCGGGGCACACTGTTGGCTCATATTCAACTTGCCATTGATCAGAACCCCCAGATCCCTCTACGCAGAGTTGCTTTCCAGCCTCTCGTCCCCCAGTCTGTATGTACAGCCAGGGTTGCTGTGTCCCAAGTGCAAAACGCAGCACTTGCCCTTTTTGAACTTCATGCGGCTGGTGATTGCCCAGTTCTCCAATTTGTCCAGATCCCTCTGCACAGTCTCTGTGCCCTTGAGAGCTCCTCCCAGTTTTGTATCATGGGCAAACATACTTATTATTCCCTCAAGTCCTGAGTCCAAGTCATATATGAAGACATTGACGAGTACTGGCCCTAAGATACATCCCTGTGGAACCCTGCTAGTGACAGGTCGCCAGACCAACATAACCCCATTTACTAGAACCATTCGAGCCCAACCCGTCAGCCAATTGCTCACCCACTGCTTTGTGTCTTTATTCAGCTGGATGCTGGACATCTTGTCCAAGAGGATACTGTGAGAGACAGTATCAAAGGCTTTACTGAAATCCAAGAATATCATATCAACAGGCTTGCCTTGATCAACTAGGTGGAAAGCTAACTGTTAAGATATTGAGGTTGTTTCAAACAGTCCTTTAGCTATCCTAGGATAACTTTCTCATATACTTTTTTCCTTGGTATTCAGAAGATTTACTGTCCTCTCAGCACTTGTCTAAATTAGGGGTACAAAAGAAAGTAAGGTGGTTGAAGCATGGGCACCTTCTGATATCATCTTGGCAATTGTGAATGTTACTGTCTACAGCTATTCACTGTTGTAAATGTTTATTTAAATTTATTTGTTTTAAATGAGACAGGCTCACTGCTGTGATTGGTTATGGACTCAGTAACAGGGTAACAGCTTTAACCTGATGACTAGGAACCAAACCGAGGGCAGTATCTTTGCAAAGTGTTACAGCCACATCTACAGGGCCACAGCTATAGAATCCAAAAGGTCAAGAAAGAGCTGCTGTTTAGATGGAAAACCACAGTTGGTTATGTTTTTTTTAAAACTTATTTGATGCATATGGATTTTGGTAAAAAAAAAAAAAAAAAAAGTGTTGAGTGCAGATGATGTGAATTGTCTTTTGCTTCAACAACCCCTTCCAAATGACTTACAGGAAGTGAGTCATCTAGTGGCTTGTACACAGATTATTAGCAACACACAAAATCCATATTTGGATTTTTAAAACACGCTTTGATTTGGTGGATGTCTATTCACATATCTATTGTAATTTCAGTGGAAAAGCAGTAAAACTGCATCTGACTAATGAACTTTAGATGTGAGTACCTGCACAATTTCAGTTAAGTTGTACAGCCTCTGAAATTCTTTCCCTGCAGAAATGGTGGCATGTGAATCTGTTTATCTTCAGGGCCCTGTTAGAAGCTCATTTTTATTCTCAGGCTCTTGCCTGAGGGCATAGTAATAAAAAGTATATCTAATTTATTCCAGACAAGAGGATTTTGCTGAAGGCTGATCTTGGTCACTTATAAGTAAGATGCTACACCAATGTTTAAATTATGTAAAGGTCCTCATGAGAGTTATCAGTAGATACCTCCTTTACTTCGAAATACAAGATATAAATGTGCATAACAGCCCATGTATGGCCCAAAATCTGACTTCAGTTATGTTTGTGTAAATCAGGTGCAATTAAATTATCTTTTACCTAGACAGACAAAAATGTCTGGTGGTCAACCGAGTTTGCATCTATCAGAAATGCCTAATAAATGTTTTTCTATAAGTAGGAGCACATCCTGAGATCACTTCATAGTGACACATAGGCTGGTCAGTTACCCAGCCGCTAGCAAAAAGCGTAGGTAGCCTCCAAGCAGTACAAATCTTTCCCTTGGACAGTGTGTGCATTAGTTTGCACCTGTATCTCTGCCCAGGAACCATTTTTCACATCATTTATAAACATGTGTCTTCTGAAAAAGTGAAATACAGCATTTTCCATACTATTTTTGGAATGGCATCAACAGGATGCACTGAACAAATGATTGATTGCTGCTGTTTGGGTAACTCCATGCTAACGTGAGAAGGAATTATTTCTTCAGTTGAATCTCTGAAAGAATTTTGAGTAGGTAATAAATAATGTGGCAAATTACTAACCTTCCAGAAAGCCTAGGATTTTTAGACATTCTGGAAAAAGATAATAGAAAATGGCTTAAAACATTATTATTCTACAGACAGTAGGTCTTCAGGAATGAAGAGGAGTGGGGAAGGATAGGAGAGGAAGATTGCAAAAATTATTACTTACAGAAAACCAAAAGCAGATCACAAGATTCAGTAATAATAATCTAGACTTCAATGCACAGAATCATGGCATTTGTAAAATCTCCTCACTTATAAACTGAAATGCAGAACATTTAGACTTGCACAGCAGTAAAAGGTAAATTCTCCATATGGCAAGTGTAAATTGCAAATGAAAGTCACTTGTAAGTTATCCTCCCATGCTTTTGTGAAACTTAGCTCAACTTTATGGCCAAAACTTCAAAGAAGGAAAAGGATTCATGAAAGGTCTAATACCCTCACAAATCTACTGGGGATAATTGGAAAGTTTATGTTTTATGATACTTGGGTCATTACAAGAAATCCAGTAGGTATTACGACAAGCATTATTTCTTAACCAAAATCAGACTCAAAACTACTGTACAACAGAGCCTGGAAACTGATGAGCAATGGAGCTTTAGGTTTTGTGAATAATTCAAATGATTTTGGGGTTTACAGGTTACTTCATTATTTTGAGCACATTTTTCCTGAGATACAGTCTGTTTTTCGAATGTTAATGAAAAAAGTTGTGGCAAAAATTCCCTGAATATATAAAACAAGAAATTCACAGAATCACAGAATGTTAGGGATTGGAAGGGACCTCGAAAGATCATCTAGTCCAATCCCCCTGCCAGAGCAGGAACACCTAGGTGAGGTTACACAGGAAGGCATCCAGGCGGGTTTTGAATGTCTCCAGAGAAGGAGAATCCACAACCTCCCTGGGCAGCCTGTTCCAGTGTTCCATCACCCACACTGAGAAGAAGTTTCTTCTCAAATTGAAGTGGAACCTCTTGTGTTCCAGCTTGAACCCATTACCCCTTGTCTTACTGTTGGTTGTCACCGAGAAGAGCCTGGCTCCATCCTCGTGACACCCACCCTTCATATATTTATAAACATTGATGAGGTCACCCCTCAGTCTCCTCTTCTCCAAGCTAAAGAGACCCAGCTCCCTCAGCCTTTCCTCATAAGGGAGATGCTCCACTCTCTTAATCATCTTTGTGGCCCTGCGCTGGACTGTCTCCAGCAGTTCCCTATCCTTCTTGAACTGAGGGGCCCAGACCTGGGCACAATATTCCAGATGAGGTCTCACCAGGGCAGAGGAGAGGGGAAGGAGAACTTCTCTCGACCTACTAACTGCCCCCCTTCTAATACACCCCAGGATACCATTGGCCTTCTTGGCCGCAAGGGCACAGTGCTGGCTCATGGTCATCCTGCTGTCCACCAGGACCCCCAGGTCCCTTTCTCCTACACTGCTGTCTAATAGGTCATTCCGCAACCTATACTGGAACCTAGGGTTGTTCCTGCCCGGATGTAAGACTCTACATTTTCCCTTGTTATATTGCATTAAATTTTTCCCTGCCCAACTCTCTAGCCTGTCCATATCTCGCTGGATGGCAGCACAGCCCTCTGGCGTGTCAGCCACTCCTCCCAGCTTGGTGTCATCAGCAAACTTGCTGATAGTACACTCAATTCCCTCATCCAAGTCGTTGATGAATATATTGAATAGTATTGGTCCCAGAACTGACCCTTGAGGCACTCCACTAGATACAGGCCTCCAACCAGACTCTGCCCCATTGACCACGACTCTCTGGCTTCTCTCCTTCAGACAGTTTGCAGTCCACCTCACTACCCGATCATCCAGTCCACACTTCCTCAGTTTTGCCGTGAGGATGCTGTGGGAGACGGTGTCAAATGCTTTGCTGAAGTCAAGGTAGACCACATTCACTGCTCTGCCATCGTCAATCCACCTTGTTACGTCTTCATAAAAGGCTATGAGGTTGGTCAAACACGACTTCCCCTTGGTGAAGCCATGTTGACTGTCCCTGATGACCCTCTTATCCTTGATATGCCTTAAGATGGCACCAAGGATAAGGTACTTCCTGTACAAAAATTAGCCTTTCTATTTCTTCTGCCCTTTGTTTTTGTTGCCCTTTTATAATGGCTTTAACTCTGCATATGTGATTTCTCTATTTCCTACACTCTCTTTGGTGGTATGAATCTATTGTTTTGTTCTATTCCTGTCTTCTTGTAAACACCATGGAGATATATTTAATTATGGTATTTTCAAAAAGTAGACTAGCCCCAATTTAACAAATGCTAAAAAAAGGCTTTTAAAATCTAATCTAAATAGTAAAATCCTGTTTCAGGACCAGCACCGCCAAAATTGTTTTGCCCAAAGGAGTTTTGCAAATATTGAAAGATACAGCTTCCATCAAAAAGTGTGATTCTGTGTGTGTAAAATTAGCTAAGTTACTTCAGTTGCTAGGAATATAAGCATTAGTAAGGATTGTATTTAGCATGTAAATATTATAATCTTGCAAATTAAGACAGGCAATATTTGGAAGGAGTTTTTAATGTGTCAGTTAATGCCTGATGCTCTTGTAATCTTTGCATAGTACATGTATCCACACAGGCATATAAATGTGCATAATTTATAGAAAGATGTTACTTTTCATTTTGTATTGTAGATATCTAGAAGGATCATCCTAACATTAATCTTTAAAAGTGAAATATTTTTTATAATATTTCTTGTCATATTTAGCAACAATCTCATTGAATGAAAGCAGTTTAGCATACAGGTTATGCAGGCTGTGCAGCAGCTATTTAGAGGGCTGGAAGGGTGCCCTAGAGATCTCACAGAAATGTCAAGATAATCAGGTTTCTACAGAAAGTAAATTCAAAAAGATTTATCAAGTTGGGGTGGAGGGGGAAGTTCATAATTTCGATTTGCTGGTTCAAAGCAGACTGTAGAAGAAAGAGACTTAGGAGGTTTGTTGGAGATGTTAATCTGTTAAGCCTGCTTTTGAAGGTGAAGGCTCTCATGATAAGGCTCAATTGAAATGCCTTCTGAGACAATGGTTTCTGTACACCAATCTACCATGGTCATGACACCCACTGAAACCAACTGTAATCTCCAGAGGCCTCTGGTGTTTTTCCTATCTTCCCTCTCACATCCTTCAAAAAACTTAGAAAGAAAAAGGAAACAATGAATAAAAGACAAACCCCTCACAACTTTTTCAGGCCTTTGTTTTGCTTCTCCTGATGCTGTGCACAATCGGGGGAACTGCCCACCTGTGCTGCCCTACACATGGGATGCAAGGCAGAGGCACAAACTTCCTGCTCTCAGTGATGACTGATGGCCTAAAAATGCTTTGATTTTAAAACCATCTTAAGACAGAACAGTATCGATGACATACACTTATTTACTTATTAAATACCACGGTATGGTTTAAGGTATTACAATATAGGGAGGAGTGTGCTAGGCAGATGAGTTTTTAAGGAAAACACAATTTGGTATTTGTACTAGTTCACTTATTCTGTGGCCATAATTTTTCATTATTAGATATTTTTATCATGGGGAAACTGCTTCAAACTGAGAAAACACCATTCATCCAGCAATTTTCCGTAATATAATTTATTTTTCATAAATAACATGAAATCTATAATTGTCTCTGATGAAGAAAAAATACAATAAATTGCAGACTTTTTCATTTAACTTATAGTGTGATAATCTTTTGGTCCACAAAATCAAACCTCTAGGCAGAGAGCACCTTGTAGTGTTATCTCAAAGCTTAGTTTGGAGTAGGGGGAGAGCACGAGTTAGTGCCAGAGATGTCTGATGGGTTTGAAGGAGTTGAATTATTAAGAATGAGGGGAAATAAATGAAAAATGAAGACTGAAGAGACACAAGAGATCAAATACATAATATTCCTGTGACATGTTAAAAAAGGATTGACTATTTAAAGCTAAGGAACAGAAAATACAAATGACAGCCAAAGACATCCATACATCCAATGCTGGAGTTTCTTGTTAACGTAATATGTTTTTAATATAAAACATAGACTGAAAACATCAGGGGTGAAAACCACCGAGATCCAATTCTTACTTCTGATTCCCTAGCACAAGAGCAGCTCTGGGATCCCAAAGCACTGCGAACCTGCCTGGATGCACAGGTTCCTTTGTGCAGCAGAGCACTGCTTGTACCATGCTACCACAGTACCCATGGTCAGACACAAACTGCATTGGCATTCTGAAAACAAATTATTTCATTGCTTATTTTATGTACTGGTTCCTTCTACTCAGTCATTTGTCTGAAGTTATCTGAAATATCAAAGAACGAAACTACCCCTAGAATTCTTTCTGTTCTTTTCTAATCCTTTTTCTTTTGTGTCCCAGCTCCCACTCTATGTGTAATTTTTTGGAAGCAGGTTGTTAAGCAAATTCTGTTGTTTCCCATAGAAACTAGACTAGGACTTCTCACAAGGTCAGTCAGTCTCAGCTGGGGCATTATAAACACACAGGTGAGGGATCGTAATAAGCACATTTTTGTTGTCCTCTAGAAATACCTACTGGGCTGTTACATCAACATAATCTTTTTCTTTCAAACGGTAATGTAATGTATAAGCAAGTACAAATCAAGATTAGAAATATCTCAGTGTAATCAACCACATTCTTTTTCTCATAGTGAGTTGTGGTTTTTTGTCTGATTGGTTAAGAAATTGATTTAGCCCTGCATGCCTTGAGAAGAATATTTACATCTGAGGTTTTTGTGAGTGTATTGTATACCCAGGAGTGGCAGGGAGAGGGCTGGGACATCTTTTGTGCTACTTTTTAAAAACAAGCACTCAAGGCTCCTGACTGCCCGTTGACTTTACCAAGTGGATAGGGCTAAAGAATAAGTCATCTGTAGCTATTTTATCTTTTTCATTCCACAACCTTCTAAATCCTAGTTGAGTGCACCATGATTCACAACACAGCAGGACTTTCTCTGCAGTGGCTCACGCTATGTGTGGCAGTTACACACAGCAAACGTTGCTGGGCAAACTTGTTTTCGAGAGCAGCAGAGCTCCAGCTGCTGCGTAGGTGCGTGTGCAAAGAGCCAGAGTCCACAGTTTTCTCCAAAAGGTACCATTTAGCTGGGCATATCCAAGAGCTGGGAGATGAATCATCATGTACACAGGGGATTGAACAGTTTTACATTGGAATTGTGACCATCTGCTTCTTTTGATATGAACCAATTTGCAAGATGATTATTGAAAAGGTTAGGCTCCTGAGAGGCCTGATCCTGTCCTTGCTAGTCTGTTATAGAGTAAGAATTTCAGATTGTACTATATTATTCTGTATCAAGTAAGAATAGCTTTTATATCCACAAAAATTTTTAATGCTTTCAGAGAGCTAGGGAGGGAAACAATAAATGTCTAGGTAAGTGATGTGAAGAAATGCAAGTTCGGTGAGGCTGAAGTGTATACATGAAGGAACTGCTGTAAAGACCTGCTCCTGGAATGCTTCTCATGTCCCATCAAATCTCATCCTCTTGAACCTGATATTCTTCATACAGATCACTGGGCTTTTCCTTCCTCTGTTCCCTTTGACCCACTCCCAGACATCCAAAGGGAAAGTGAGGGGAAGAGTCACACAGGTGGAGTATTCTTTGAAGGGTAAGGTGATTTAAGAATTTTAATTTTCTCATTCTGTTAAACTGAAGTTCTTCAATTACTCTGTTTCCTACAAGATCCAGTTCTTGAGTTGTCATAAAAAGAATATCAGAGCTCATCTCTGCCACAGAGGTGTCCAAAAAAAGTGCTCACCTTATAATTATTTTACTTTAACTTAGTAGGTAGACCTTGAGCAAGATATTTCTCACACTGTGACCACTATAATCAGCATGTCTCCAAGGTACTCTTTCTATCCAAGAAGCACCCTCTTCACTCAGTTCTGAAACTCTGCTTTAATTTTTAGTTTCAAAATACAAGTTCAGTTTCTCTAGTCAGAGACATTACAACCTTATTACTCTCCAAGCATGTGGATGTTGTCTACCTAGACTTCAGTAAAGCCTTTGACACTGTTTCTCATAGCATTCTCCTGGAGAAACTGGCTGCTCTTTGTTTGGATGGGTATACTCTTTGATGGGTAAAAAAATTACTTGATGGTCAGGCCCAAAGAGTTGTGGTAATAGACTTAAATCCAGCTGGTGACTGATCGCAAGTGATGTTCTTGAGGGTTTAGTACTGAGGCCAGTTCTAGTTAATATCTTCATCAATGATCTGCAGCACATGATCAAGTGTACCCTCAGAGAGTTTGTAGATTACACCAAGTTGTGTGAGAGTGTTGATCTGCTGGAAGGTAGGAGGTCATACAGAGGGATCTAGACAAGCTGAATAGATGGCCTGAGGTCAATTGTATGAAGTTCAGCAGGGCCAAATGGGTCACAACAACCCCAGGCAGCACTACAGGGTTGGGGAAGAGTGGCTGGAAAGCTGTCTGGCAGAAGAGTACCTGGCGGTGTTGATGGACAGTGGCTGAACACGAGCCAGGTATGCCCAGGTAGACATAAAGGTCAACAGCATCCTGGCTTGTATCAGAACTCGTGTCACCAGCAGGACTAGGAAAGCAATTGTCTCCCTCTACTCGCCACTGTTGAGGCCCCACCTTGAATCCTGTGTTCAGTTTTGGGCCCCTCACTACAGGAAAGATATTGAGGTGCTGGAACATGTCCAAAGAAGAGCAATGAAGACAGTGAAGGGTCTGGAGCACAAGTCTTATGAGAAGCAGCTGAGGGAACTAGGGCTGTTTAGCCTGGAGAAAAGGAGGGTGAGGGGAGACCTTAATGCTCTCTACAACTAGCTGAAAGGAGGTTGTAGTGAGGTGGGTTGTTGGTTTTGTCCAAGTAACAAGTGATAGGACAAGAGGAAATGGCCTCAAGTTGTGCCAGGGCAGGTTTAGATTGGATATTAGGAACAATGTCTTCATGGAAAGGGTTCTCAGGCATTGGAACGGGCTGGAAGTGGTGGAGTCAACACCCCTAAAGGTATTTAAAAGACACGTAGATGTGGCATTTAGGGACATGGATTAGTGGTGAACTTGGCAGTGTTAGATTAACGCGTAGACTAGATGATCTCAAAGGTCTTGTTCAACCTAAGCAATTCTATAATTCTATGATAATGTGCAAATTTGAAAGTGGTTGTTAGAAACAAGATATGGGAATTACTTTTGATCTAGAAAATAACATCTGTTGGGTGACTAGCTTGTCCTAAAATACTAGAAAACTTCTTAAGTTTAGATTCAACTGATATTTATGAATTGCAAGAGACTATTCTCAGTGGAGATGTGTAATCATTGTGTAATGAAAACTAATATAGTCTGAATAATATGCTTGTTCACAGTAAGCATCTTTAAGATATCCTTCACAGATCATTAGCTTCATGGGATTAGGAATGAGCCTGCATAGATTTAGCAATGAATCCCTCTCTTCAGGATATCGTAACAGGTATGAAACCCTTTCCAGGCCATATGGTGACAGAGGGCAGCATTTTTTCCCAGGGGCCTTGTCAGACTTAACCACAATCTATTGTCAGGCACAGCTGGTGAAATCTGATACTTAGTTTAGCACAACAGAAGTCCCCTTAAAGATACTATCTAGGGTACAGTGATCACATCAAATGACTTGCATTCTGTCAGTCTGTTATATTTCTCGTATCATCCCATATGTGGTTATCATACCATACAGATGTTTTACTTTTTTCCCTCTAACATAGAGTCATATGTATAAACATATATGCATACTTATAACTACAAATATAAAATTCATCACATAAACATACTTTCCACGAGTCAGTATGGACTTACAACTGGAATAGATCAAGCAACTGGAAAAAAAGAATGTACTGATATGCTCTTAAATTATATATGTTTTTGCAGATAATCTAGTAAATATCTCTACCATTTTTTTCCATCAGACATTATATAAGGTTTGGATTACTCTTACTTGTAAACAGAATTTTAAATTCATTGTAAGAAAGACACTATGCAGTCACCTGGAATACACTTTAATAATGCCTTTTAAAGCAAAAATACTGTTGCATTTGTACATCATAACAATTAAAATAATTTGTATAAGTAGATCCTTTGTAAATGGGGGGAAAAGAATAGTAGGGCACAAGTGATTTATTCAGAAGAGTCGACACTTTTCTCCCAAAGAACTGCTGTTGTCCTTCTGTAGTACACAGATCTCAGTCAAGTAACATGTTTGAGGCTGCACTTTTTTTACTGCCTACGACAATCCAACATAAATTGACTTTCATGATCCCCACATGCTTTCCTGAATTACAGTCCACATACAGCACATACAGCACAAGCCAAAGCAGAGGAACCACTCTCTCGTCAGTGGTTCACTCTACCAAACTGACAGCAGCAAAGAAATATAGAAAAGCATGATGAATATTTAAATCCAGCTAAAATTAATCAGGAGCTCAATTAGGCAGAAGGTAATTACCGAACCTGTAATTTGAGTAGGACACAGTAGCAGATGTTCTTACTCTTGCATATAGTACCATGGGACCTTTAATTAGCTTAAAATAGCCTCATCTTTGGAATTCACTTCCCATCCTCTTGGTCAATAGTATTCTCAGCTTATTGAACTGCAAGGCCCATGTGTTTTCCCCAGTTGCAAGATATTGGGAGAACACCAGTGCATGATATTAAACATGTTTTAGCTTAGGTTACTGCACTTTTGCGGACTTACAGCAAGGATTTAGTGCAGCACAACTTATGTAAGAGTTATCCAAAAGTCAGGCAGAGTAAGGCTCCTTTTTAAAGCAAATCAGTTCTGTATTCACAAAACCAGAGTTTTAGGTGTCACCCTGGAGAGCATGCCTTCTACATTATCCTCCACATCTTCTTGCAGAGGCAGGGGTTCAGTGAAGACTCAGAGAGAAGCACATAAGATGTTAAGTCCCTGACCCTTCTTTCTTGAGTGTGTTAGCTTCTCCAGGGAAAATTTCTATTTGGACATCAAATAAGCACATTATTATTTTGCTTCGTCCACCAAGATCTCATACTATGATGATGTAACTTAAAGTCTCACATCAAACTGCACACCTTGAAGTAAAAGGAAACAATATTTCAATGAGGAAAGATTTTTCTCTCATTTACCTCGTTTTCTCTAGAAAATAAAATCTTTTATTCGATAAATCATATCTCTGTTGCCATGGAAATGCCAGAGTTTTACACCTTGGTATTTTGCCTTCTTTTCTGGATCATGTAGGAGAAGGAGATGGAACAGGACAAGTTAGGCTAAACAGAGTAACACAATGGTTTAAACAAAAACATCTCTTATAATTAAAACAAAATGTCAAGGATACTCATGTAAAACAGAAAAAATAGATGCATATAAATGTAAATATATGCATTAAGCAGGTTTTCCTTTATACCTTATGCCCCTTAAAATTATTACAAATTGCACCAAAAAAACCCTTTTTCTGATGAAAATATTGAAAATACTACTTAATCATATTTTAGCATATTGACAGGCCATGAAACAGTGACCAAAACAGGTTAAATCTGTCTTTCAGAACAATAATACTCAGGCCAGTTTTAGACCTACTCACTATTAAAACTTAAACACTGCAAATTTTTTTTGCAGAAAATGTGTTTACTCATAAGATGAATATAAGAAAACTAAACAAATGGTGAATTTGCCATTTGAGGTTGTAGTCAGTGGTATTCGAGAAAATAATATTATCAGAGAGATCTGCTGTTCCACCTGGTACTAAAACAGCATAAAAAAGAATTGTATTCAAAACATTTCTGAGCTATTTAAATTAGCAAATATGTAAACAGTTAGCATATAATCTCCATTATTCTTTCATTTAAAATAGATATTGGCTGATGAAGACAGCAATTAAAAAAAGAAAAAAAGGCAAGGTGCATGTGTGTCACTGTCAGAGTTTGTAAGAAACTGTGACTATAAGCTGGCTGCTAGTGAATAATTTCTTCTGGGTTAATCTCTAGTGCTATGCAAGGGCTTCTATACTGTGGCTGGTTGAGTGAAATGGACATTGAGTGGACCGCAGAGATAATTCACTGAGGTTTGTTCCTTGCAGTGACTGCTTTCAATAGGGTTAAACTATATGCTCATTAGTGGCCATGTATTTCAGTAGTGCTGTTCTACTTTCCTTGGCAGCTGCCTCAATTTACAAAGTATTGAAAATATGAAATTTGCATTATGTTCTTGACCCGACCCAATTACAAGGAGTGGAGGGAGGAAAGCTAGACATGTATATTCAAAATGCAATGCACAATAAATACAAGGAGGCTTATGAATGACTGTGAATTATTACTTCATCTCAGGAGCCACAGTATGAATGGTAGTGAGGTTGTGTTACTTAAGAATCAGTAGTAGCATATATGCTGGAGCAGAATATCACAAACTTTCTTTATCAGCCCTTTGGTATTTTGAACACAACTGTTGTCAAGCTGAGACACATGGCATTCTTCACTGTATTGTGTGGAAACAGAAGGTACTGCAGTTATTTTAAAGTAAGTCTACAGTAGCTCCATTTGAGTTCTTTTTCTCTTATAATAGGGAAAAAATGAATGTAAGAAACTGTTGCTAAATATAAGGGAGCACACGAGTATCAGAGAAATGAGTATGACACCACCTACACTGAGGTCAGCTTCCAGTTGTCCACTGCACAAGGAAATGATTATACCTGGGCAGTTCATCTGGTGAATGTCTATATCATGTCAAAAAGAGTAAAGAGAGTACAGACCCACTCCCTTACAACAATATTACAAAAATGATGTGTCTACTCTGGTTTTATAATCTGACATGCACAGATTCGCTGATCTTACAGTTATGCAAGTTTCCTCAATTAATGTGTATGGCATCACTACTAGTCTAGCCCTGCTAGCCACCACTAGCTGCTAGCCACCACATAGGAACACAGAGCAATTTAGATTAGAATTGACCTGTGGAAGTCATCCAGTCTAATAAGAATAATAATATGCAATTAGAAACAGCAACAGATTATTTTGTTAGTCTAGTCTTCTTTGAACAAATCCTGGAAACAGAAGTTCCTCTAAAATCCTGGAAACTTTTTCCAGGCACATTAAGGACAAGAAAATCAGTTGGAATAGTCAGCATGGCTTCACCAAGGAGATGTTATGCTTGACCAACTTTATAATCTTCTATGGCAAAGTAACTGGCCTAGTAGATAAGGGGACAACAGTGGACTTACTGAAGTCCAGTGGATATCTGGACTTCAATAAGACTTCTGATACTGTCTTCCACAAGGTCCTCTTGATGTATGGGCTAGTTAAGCAAACAGGTTGATTGAAAATCAGCTGAATGGCTAGGCCCAGGAGGTGGTGATCAGTGGCTCGAAGTAGAGGCCAGTAACTAGTGGTGTACCCCAGGAATCAATACTGGGTTCAGTCCTGTTTAACATCTTCATTAATAATTTGGGTGCTGGGGCAAAGTCTATCCTCAGCAAGTTCACAGATGACACAAAACTGGGAGGAGTGGCTGATACTCTGGAGATTTGTGCTGCCGGCTAGATGACCTTGGCAGGGTGGAGAAATGTGCTGCCGGCAACCTCGTGCTGTTCAACAAGGGCAAGTGCAATATCCTGCATCTGGTAAAGAATAAGCCCAGCCACCAACATATGCTGGGGACCACCCAGCTTGAAAGCAGCTTGACAGAAAGGGGCCTGGGGTCAGGTAGACATCAAGTTGAACATGAGCCAGTGTGCCCTTGCTGTAAAGGAGGTTAATGATATCCTCGGCTGCATTAGGCAAAGTATTGCAAGCAGGTTGAGGGAGATGATCCTTCCCCTCTACTCAGCATTGGCAAGGCAGCACCTGGAGTTCTGTGTCCAGTTCTGGGCTCTGCAGTACAAGAGAGACAGAAATATACTGGTGATAGTCCAAGAAAGGGCCACAAAGCTGATTAAAGATCTGGAGCATCTCCCATAGGAGGAAAGGCGGAAAGAGCTGGGGCTGTTCAGCCTGAAGAAGAGAAGGTTCTGGAGGAATCTTATTAATGTGTATAAATACCTGAAAGCAGAGTGCAAAGAACAAACCAGGCTCTTTTCAATATGCTCTCACCAACACAACCAGAGTGTGTTTGCCAGAGTAGTTTTGCTTGGGAACTTGATTACTTGCTCCTTCGTCCTCACTGAAGATAGTAAAGCATATCCAAAGAAATTTTATGCTAGTGCATACAAAATAAAGTTTCCAAATATCAAGGCCAAAATTTTCATTTTTTAATACAAAAATAAAAGATTCTGAAAAGCCAGTTTTCAAATATATAATGAAAATTGTATTTTATGGGAAAGACAGAATCCATCAACATGTTGCTTCTAGAAATGTTGTCATGTTTTGTTTTCCTTTTTAAGAATTCTATTTCTAACCCTCCTGTCATACACGAATAGTTTTGTTTTTGTCTACAGAGATGTATAAAAAAAATAAATCCAAATTATAATATCTAAACGAACCTTAGCCTTTCAAGGCATCATTTCCACTATTTAGAAGCCTGGAGTTTCTGATGTCTTTTAAAAATGAAAGAGGGAAATTCGTCGTTGGCACTACTACGGAAACAAATTTATGAGGGGGAACTGGGAGGACCTGTCTGCCCCTATCCTGATAAAGTTTAGTACTAGAGAGCCTGTAAAATGTTACCACCTTAGCACTGTCCTTTTCATTCACAGAACACTGAAAGCAGAGAATAAACCCAAATGAAAGCTAAGCTGTTGCTGATTTGTCTACTTCAGCACTCAAGTAAGGGTTTTGTTTCATAAAGTGCTCCACTCCCTTCATCCTTGTTTCCCTGCACTAGGAAAACTGCAGGAGGACAAGACTTCACAGACTTGAGCACTATATACCCACAGTGGCTGGTTAAACCAGATGCGTGAAGCAATTCACCAGAGGAAGTCAGGACTTCAAGTAAATATGATGTAGACTGAGTGCACACAGGCTGTACACAAAACCTCCCAGCTAAGCTTGCTCTAGCAACCATAAATAAGCACTTGATTAGGCACTTAGTGCTGACAGGCAGTGGATGTCATCTTTAAATAGGAACATCCTTTTAACAGCAGGAGATCCTCTAAGAGAAGATTTGAGATAACATCAGAGACCATTCAAATTATTTTCAGTATGCTACTACAGCATATTACCAGAAGTACTTTAAAACATTTGTACAGACTGGAAAAAGTAGTATCAGTTCATCATATGCTACTATCTAAACTGGAGCAATTAAATCGTCAGACATTCCTGCCCATCCAATGTTAAGATTTATTTATCATTATGAAGATACAATGATCCAAAAAACATTTAATGAACTAATTCCTTCTTAGATTTGTGGACTTACACTGCGTCTTGTGAGATGTCCATAGGCAATAAACCAGGATTTCATTCACAGTCGTTAAGTAACATTAAGAGACTTTCACAAAAATATTGTCCTACATGGCTTTCTCAAGCACAGGAAGACTGATTTTGGTCTTGCAATATTTCGTCTTGCAGGTTCTTCCATAAGCCGAGTCAAATAAAAAGAGAAAGAGTTGTATGATTTTGTGACCAGTCTTACAGCATGAATCTTAAATTTCTTTGCATGTTTTATGGCATATTTAAAACAACAAGTAAAATCATATGGGCCAAATCCAGCCTTGATCCTCTCTAGAAATCTGTAAGCATTGATTAGTAGCGCCAAATCAAGCTTTAATTTTCAAAGCATCTGCATCCAAGCAGTTGCATATATGCTGAAATTCATCATAATCATGGCTAATTCAAGGATAGTAATATACTGAGAAAAGCAGTAAAAGTATTGTTCATACGGAACAATTGAATTGTCTCCACTCACTGGGGCTGACAAATTTATTTATTTTGCAGATTTCTGGTAGATGTGCCCTTGTCTGATTCTTATAAAACTGCTTAAGTCTCTTGAGCTTGTGAAATATCATCTAGATCAATTAGATGAAGTGGAATCAAAAGAAGTGTTCAGTGGCTAAGACAATACATGGAATAAATGTACCAGTAGATTGCACAACAATAAAATGACAAAATAGACTATTTCATTCTAGACATTAAATCCTTGCTGCTCACCTGGATCCTCAATTTTGGTCCTTAACTCAGAAACTGATTAGGAGAATATGATAATTCAGGAAATTAAGTAACACATGCAGACTAGATTCACAGCAGGCATTTCTTCCAATACAGCAACTTGCACGGCTGGTCTCCAAGTGCAAGTAGTGGCACAGCACTAGGTCTTCCACTTCAAAATCACTCCCCAGTACATCAGGCATTTCATGTACTCTAGTCTTGGGAGAAAAATGAGAAAAAAAAAAAGATTCTTGCACACAATATATTTTTTTCAGTTGTCTATTCAAGTGGTTGACAAATTGCTGAAAAAGATGGCTGTATATAATGTCTTTTTAAAAGTTCTTCCTCTTCTTACTGAAAATATTTAGGTACAATTTATTCAGTTCAAGGTGATCTCCAGTTTGGACCTTGAATACTTAGAAGTTGTTCAAACACACAAATTATAAAACTTGCGAGGATAAACAAACAGGTTAATACAGAAGAGTGGATGTATGGGTATTTATACTAAGCTTGAGTTCATGCCAAGTGTGAAGTAGATGTCTAGTCCAAAAGGCTCTTCATGTAACTAATAAAAGTGTGTGTCTTCTCCCAATGAAACAGGCTTTTCAAATGTCATTAAGCATTTCTAAATTTACACAATGTCCTGGCCACCCTCAGAGAATGAAGAATGTGATGAATAATTCTGTGCAGAAATGTTAAAATAGACTTTACAGTGGTGTACAGATGAAGGCTATGGTTTTACTACTGTGGAAATATAACTTACCTACCTGAAACCTCTCACAAAACTAAATGCACCAATTCATAGAATCATAGAATGTCCTGAGTTGAAAGGGACCCACAAGGATCACTGAGTCCAACTCCCGTCCCTACATATGATAACTCCACAGTTCACACCATATGTCTGGGGATACTGTCTAATCACTTCTTGAACACTGTCAGGCTTGGAGCTGTGACATCTCCCTGGAGAGCTTGTTCCAGTGCTCCACCACCCTCTGGGTGAATAACCTTTGTCCTCTGGGTGAATAACCCTAATGTCCAACCTAAACCTCCTCTGGCACATCTTCCTGCCATTCCCTCGAGTTCTGTCATTGGTCATCAGAGAGAAGAGATCAGCACCTGCCCCTCTTCCTCCCCTTGTGAGGAAGCCATAGCCGCCATGAGGTCCCCCTTCAATCTCCTCCAGGCTGAACAAACCAAGTGACTTTAGCTGCTCCTCAGTACAGCTTCCCCTCCAAACCATTAACCAACTTCATGACTCTCAAACTGGTGGTATCAGTTTGCTGATGGCATCAGAATAGTTGAGAACATTATCAGACACTGAATTATAGATGGAAAGTCTGATGTTTTCTGACAGAGAAGATTAAATTTTGCGTATTGGTCTAGTTTTCTCCAAGAGGCTGATCCCGGTCCTTTAAAGTGATACATAAACAGTGCACAGCTTGGTGTTGGATTTTCTCTTTTTCCATACATTTTAAATTCATTTTATTTGAAGAATGCACATCAGTTGTACTGTGTCTGTAGTATCAGAATATCCTTATGAAAATTAGAAAACTGATAAAGTCTGTCAATGACTTAATTTCCCCGTGCTTCCCAGGCATTGGACTGGCAAAATATATGTTAATTATGAACATTTTATGGGACAACCTTCACTTCATAAGGCCCCTTTCTCTTTGAGTTGTATTTTTTCATTTAGAAACCTGTCTTGATCTAAGACTAGAGTCCAGAAAACGGCATTTCTTTTCCTACAAAATTTTTGTGAGGTGCTTGGGACAAACCGTTTATATTCCTGCGCATATGCTATTATACTATTACATATAATAACTATGCATAGCAATGAATCAAGACTCAAAGCTTAACTCTTTCTGTTTCTGTTATATATAAATGAAAACCACTATGACAGCACTGGGAAAAATTACGTTCGTTTTTCTCTAAATGTGAAGTATGCTTTGGAGGACAACCTATAGAGGATATGGGAAGAGTTCAGTACTCTCAGGGTGTTCTGAGCTGAGCTGTATGAACTGAGATGAAAGCTCCTTACCTCTTCCCAGGAAAAACTGAAGCCAGGTAGGTACACGTCTCCAGTTCTGACACAGGTTCTCGCTGTCTAGGGGCACAGGGTGGACTATGACCACGGAGTCAGAGCAAAGCCATGCCCCTTGCAGAGGTGCTGCAGGCTTGGAGTCTGCTTCTGAATCCTAAGGGTGAGGGGTCTCATGCCTCTGTATTGCTGCAGGCACTGTGTCATCACCTTTCTTCTTTACACACTTTGAGAATGAAAATGGATGTAGAAACCTCTGGGACTAGAAAGCCATGTGGGCTCATGTGCCAAACTGCTTGGATGAGAGCAAGTGTGGAATGACTCAGAAGAACTCCAGAGTACCTGGAAAAATTTAAAATTAGAACACAGAAGTAACTAATTAGATATCCACAGGCTTTAGGAAGCAAAACAAGAGAGCACTTTGAGCTCTCAATTTAGGCAGAGCAGCTCTTGAGTGCCATCTTGCCTTAGACCAGATCCTGAGAGATGAGTGCTGCATTATAGCCTCTGGAAAACAGCCAGCAGAGATCGTCCAAATTATCCTCCTGAGTCATATAGTTTATGGGGGTCTTGCCTTAACCATAGGTCCACTAAACACAACAGAAACATCAGTATTAAATGTGATATTTGGACTTCTTAGATGTTATTCTCATTTCAGTATCTGGCTCTAAGGAAAAACAGGTTTTGAAACTTAAAGTAGCATAAGATTTCATCTTTTTTCACCATTGTTACCTAGAAATACAGAGAGGCTCAGGAAAACTGAAGATTTTCAGCATTAAAATCTTACAGAAAGCAATTGTTACTTGCAGATGAAGATTGCAAACTTGATACTACTGAATCAATTACAATCTTTCTAGAAATTTCAGTGGAAACAGAGTAAGACTCCTACACTTCTTTTAATAGTTGTTGCATAAGATTGAAGTCTGAGAAACTATTTCCAGCCTTAATCATGATGCTTATCTACACTCTACATAAGGGTCTTTTAAAAAGTCCTGCTTAACAAGGCTGGAACCATTCCTTGAAATTACATGAATTAACTTAATTTTTGTTCTTTTTTGTTTAGTTTTTTGTTTTGTTTGTTTTTGGTTTTTTGTTGTTGTTATTTTTTTGTTTTGGTTTGGTTTGCTTTTTATTACATAGGGATATCCAGGTTCTGACTATCTGGAACTAATTATTCGCAATTTTTATCATTGTCTTTACGAAACACTAATTGCAATAGAGATTTATGAATGGAAGGTAGTTTTTTTTTTCATTGCCTAAAATATGTTAATAAGCATGTTTGGGGGAGGTCAGAAAATGTAAGTGATTTCCATTCATTCCATGCTTCCTTGCCTTCAAAAAGTCTGACTGGAAAACAATAACCATCATAGCAAGCAATCCTTGCTATTATACGAAGTTAAAACAGAGTATGGCCAGATTATTTCAATATTAGGTTTTGGCATATAACATCATCTACCCACAAAAGTATCACCACATATGCAAGACTTCAGTCTCAGCACTGATTTTCATGCTTTTACAAATTTTATTTATGTGAAGTTTACCAGAACAGGTATAAACTCTGAAAAAAAAAGTAGTTGGATAATTGGCTCAAAAATCACAAGGCATTTCTTGCTGAGAGATCAGTGATGGCTTGTGAATTGACTTTTTATTTGGGGCAGGGGGAGCGGGTTTAGGAAGAAAGAAGAAAAAGTGGATGGTATAGTGCTGTGTTTTGGATTTAATATGAGAAGAATGTTGATAATACACTGATGTTTTAGTTGTTGCCAAGCAATGTTTATACCAAGTCAAGGAATTTTCAGCAGGAAGGCTGTAGAATCACACAGAATGTTAGGGATTGGAAGGGACCTCGAAAGATCATCTAGTCCAATCCCCCTGCCAGAGCAGGAACACCTAGGTGAGGTTACACAGGAAGGCGTCCAGGCGGGTTTTGAATGTCTCCAGAGAAGGAGAATCCACAACCTCCCTGGGCAGCCTGTTCCAGTGTTCCATCACCCACACTGAGAAGAAGTTTCTTCTCAAATTGAAGTGGAACCTCTTGTGTTCCAGCTTGAACCCATTACCCCTTGTCTTACTGTTGGTTGTCACCGAGAAGAGCCTGGCTCCATCCTCGTGACACCCACCCTTCATATATTTATAAACATTGATGAGGTCACCCCTCAGTCTCCTCTTCTCCAAGCTAAAGAGACCCAGCTCCCTCAGCCTTTCCTCATAAGGGAGATGCTCCACTCTCTTAATCATCTTTGTGGCCCTGCGCTGGACTGTCTCCAGCAGTTCCCTATCCTTCTTGAACTGAGGGGCCCAGACCTGGGCACAATATTCCAGATGAGGTCTCACCAGGGCAGAGTAGAGGGGAAGGAGAACCTCTCTGGACCTACTAACTACCCCCCTTCTAATACACCCCAGGATGCCATTGGCCTTCTTGGCCGCAAGGGCACAGTGCTGGCTCATGGTCATCCTGCTGTCCACCAGGACCCCTGGGTCCCTTTCCCCTACACTGCTGTCTAATAGGTCATTCCCCAACCTATACTGGAACCTGGGGTTGTTCCTGCCCGGATGTAAGACTCTACATTTTCCCTTGTTATATTTCATTAAATTTTTCCCCGCCCAACTCTCTAGCCTGTCCATATCTCGCTGGATGGCAGCACAGCCCTCTGGCGTGTCAGCCACTCCTCCCAGCTTGGTGTCATCAGCAAACTTGCTGATAGTACACTCAATTCCCTCATCCAAGTCGTTGATGAATATATTGAATAGTATTGGTCCCAGAACTGACCCTTGAGGCACTCCACTAGATACAGGCCTCCAACCAGACTCTGCCCCATTGACCACGACTCTCTGGCTTCTCTCCTTCAGACAGTTTGCAGTCCACCTCACTACCTGATCATCCAGTCCACACTTCCTCAGTTTTGCCATGAGGATGCTGTGGGAGACGGTGTCAAATGCTTTGCTGAAGTCAAGGTAGACCACATCCACTGCTCTGCCATCGTCAATCCACCTTGTTACGTCTTCATAAAAGGCTATGAGGTTGGTCAAACATGACTTCCCCTTGGTGAAGCCATGTTGACTGTCCCTGATGACCCTCTTATCCTTGATATGTCTTAAGATGGCACCAAGGATAAGGTGTTCCATCACTTTCCCAGGGATGGAGGTGAGGCTGACCGGTCTATAGTTGCCCGGGTCCTCCTTCTTGCCCTTTTTGAAGGCTGGAGTGACATTTGCTTTCCTCCAATCCTCAGGCACCTCTCCCGTTTCCCAAGACTTGGCAAAGATGATGGAGAGCGGTCCAGCAATGACTTCAGCCAGCTCCCTCAGCACCCGCAGGTGCATCCCATCAGAACCCATGGATTTATGGATGTCCAGATTGCTTAATTTCTCCCTAACCCAGTCCTCATCAACTGAGGCAAACTCCTCCATTGCCCTGCCTTCCTCTGGGGCCTCAGGGGTACGGGACTCCTCAGGACAGCCTCCGGCAGAGTAGACAGAGACAAAGAAGGCATTCAGTAATTCTGCCTTCTCTGTATCTTCTGTCACCAGGGCACCCACCCCATTCATCAGTGGGCCTACATTGCCTCTGGTGTTAGTTTTATCTGCCATGTATTTGAAAAGGCTCTTTCTCTTGTCCTTGACCCCTCTCGCCAGGTTTAACTCTAAGGAGGCCTTAGCTTTCCTAGTTGCCTCCCTACATCCTCTGACAACAGCCTTATATTCTTCCCAAGTGGCCAGCCCCTCCTTCCATGATTTGTAAACCCTCCTCTTCCACTTGAGTTTGCCCAGCAGTTCCCTGTCTAACCACGCAGGTCTCCTGGCTCCCTTCCTTGACTTCCTGCGCGTCGGGATGCTCTGATCTTGAGCTTGGTAGAAGCAGTCCCTGAAAGTTAACCAACTATCTTGGGCGCCTTTACCTTCAAGCAGCCTTGCCCACGGGATTCCCTCCAGCAACTGTTTGAAAAGGCCAAAGTCGGCCCTGCTGAAGTCCAGGGTTGCAATTCTGCTTGGTATTCTGCTCCCACCACAGGAGATTCTGAACTCCACCATCTCATGGTCACTGCAACCAAGGCAGCCCCCCACCTTTACTGCTTCAACCAGACCCTCCTTGTTAGCGAGGATGAGATCCAGCAGCGCACCTCTCCTAGTCGGCTCCTCCACCATTTGCATCAGAAAGTTATCGTCAATGCACTGGAGGAACCTCCTAGACTGAGGCTGGCTGGCTGAGTAGTCCTTCCAGCAAACATCAGGGTAGTTAAAATCCCCCATAACAACCAGAGCCTGTGACTGTGAGGCCACGCTCAGCTGCCCATAGAAGGCCTCATCAACATCCTCACTCTGATCTGGTGGCCTGTAATAGACTCCCACAACAGTGTCACCCCTGCCAGCCTGCCCCTTAATTCTCACCCACAGACTCTCAACTTGCTCCTCAACCGCACCTGGACAGTACTCTATACATTGTAGTTGCTCTCTCACGTAAAGAGCAACTCCGCCACCACGCTTGGCTGGCCTGTCTTTCCTGAAAAGGACATAGCCATCCATGACCACATTCCAGTCATGTGAGCTGTCCTACCATGTCTCTGTTAATGCCACCAGATTATAATCTCCTGACCGAACGCAGGTTTCTAACTCCTCCTGCTTATTCCCCATGCTTCGCGCATTGGTGTACAGGCATTTCAGGGAGCGAGCCGAGTACACTGATTTCACCCTAAGGGCCTGAGGGGCCTCCCGGTCTTTATGGATTCCAGCATGCTGCCCCACTGATGCAAGCCCAGCTACAACCCCATCCCCCTTCAAATCTAGTTTAAAGCCCTGCAAATGAGCCCTGCTAATTCCTGTCCCAGCATCCTTTTACCCCTGTGGGATAAACCTTTCCCACATATCACTGACCGGACTGGTGTCTTGTAAAACCAGCCATTATCAAAGAACCCAAAGCCCTGCTTGTAGCACCAGTCTCGAAGCCAATCATTTACGGACTTAATTTTTCTATTCCATCCCACATCATCACTCAAAAATGGAAAGAGGGAAGAGAACATAACTTGAGCCCCAGACTCTTTCACCATTCGTCCCAAGGCCTTGAAGTCTTTCTTCATTTCCCTCAGACTACGGGATGCCGCCTCCTCCCCATCTGTCTGGAAGATCAGCAGCGGGTAGTAATCCGTTGGGCGCACCAGGTTGGGGAGCGCCCTGGTGATGTCCCTGATCCAAGCTCCAGGTAGGCTACAAACTTCCCGATGCTGAGGGTCAGCTCTGCATATCAGGCCCTCCGTCCCTCTCAGAAGGGAATTGCCTACTACAATTACCCTTCTTTCTTTTTTATTGGAGGTAGTCTTGAGGCATGGAGTCGATTGCCTCTTCCTATGTGACCTCGTAGGTGGCCCTTGCACCCCGTCCCCACCTACATCTTCTTCAATATCCAGGGCCTCAAACCTATTACGGAGGGACACCTGGGGAAGCAAAACCTCTTATCAGGTTTACTCTTTACAGGTCACTGGATAATTTAGTCCCTGATTCAGTCTTCTACAGACGTATTATTTTCTTTATGACATAATGAACTGAAGAACACCAGCTCAGGAAGGGCAGCTTCAGTCGCATTTTGTTGGAGGTATGCAGGTGTGATGGAGAAGCCAAGAGAGACCTGGGGAGAGTTGAGGAGTGAAAAAAACCAGGAGTCATGAAGTGAGAAGACACAAGCAGAAAAGTTTTTTTTAGCTCTGTTGAAAGGTTTCCTTTAAAAGGAAAAGAACTGTTATTACTATATGATGGATTAGACTATTTTTTCTTTAAATAGACTTTCTGGTGAGGGCTTTTAAGGACTCCTGGGTTTTAGGCATCGTACCTATGTTGTATCACACTTTAATATATTGGTACATTTGAAAAGGCACAATGGGCTATGCACTGAAGGGTGCTATGCCCCTTCAGTTAGACCTACAATAGCATAGTAGTGTGATTCTCTTATGTGTGTCATTGTTTAGGCATTTGGCACTTGGGGGAATTTTGTAGCAGAAAAATGTTTTATCTGGCTCAGCTGTTAATACAAATCATAAAGTCAGCACAAAGCACAAATTTTCTTCTAAGCTGATAAGAAAAAAAATACATATTTAAGTTTTTAATCAGGCAATATCAGGGCAAGTGAAGTGCAGTTTTACGCCATCTAACTTGACAGCCTTTGAATTCAGAAGCTGTGTGTTTAGATAATGAGGCATATCACCAATTGCAACCAATCCTTGCTCGCTGGAACTTCATACAGATATAACAGTGCCACAAAGGTATGCTCTAATTATGCTAATCACAATGCCTTGGCATTCACTCAGAGAAGTCACTGTATTCACCAGCAGCAACAAAAGTGTCAGAACAGCATGCTGCTACTTGGCTACTTCCTTAATAGCCCACCAGCTTCTGTCAAAGGCTGAGTGTCCTGTTCCCATGCAGTTTGTCTAATCTTACGAGTTCTACAATTATTTTGTCATTGTGATAGCTGAAGGTTGGTCTGCAAAAAGCCTGGTGTTTTTCTAATTGTGGGTGGTATTTGGCAGCCTCTAGAACACTAGAGGAAGATATTCTCAGGTTTTTTTAGTCTGTAAAGGAAAAAAAAAAATTAATAAGGAAATGACAAAACCAGAAAACCTTATAGTCCACTGTATACGATAATCACTGAAATTGGTTGTCTGTTGTACAGTTGTGAAAAGTATGCATATAAATATTCATAAAGCTGCTAAATTCTCTGTAGTGAAATATCCTTTCACCTGTCACAAAATAATAAATTTCCTTAAAAAAATAAGTATGATGTTAAATACAAAATTACGTCTGTTGCAGAATTCTCCAGCATGGAATCTGTAGGCAAGAGCAATAGATCTTATATTTATGTATTATATTTATGTAATAAATTAAGAAGGAAAAGAAGGTAGTGATTTTCCAATATCTCAGTAGTTGTTTTTCCAGCATGAGACACTTAAAAGTCTGATTCATAGAGTGCTGCATACCTATTCTGTGGAATAAAGCTCTTTTAAACATGTTTCCGCCTCTGATGACTTTTTTAGAAAATCATATTAAGATAGATCAATAACACTTACAGAATTCCTAGAGCTATCATTATTTCACCTTGTCCTTTCATGCGACAGTATAAACCTGATTTTTTTGTGAAACAGTGTAATAAGCCTATTTTAACACAAGGCTTATAGTAAATGCAAAATGTATGGTAAATTGAGTATTCCACTAGAAGTCCGATATAAAATTAAAATAACACAACAGAGAATGGAAAACCTATGAAACCAAGTGCTATTTTCACCCAGTTTAGTGACTGGGTGAGATTAGAAAATATCTGGAAAATGGGGAGAAGAGAATCAAAGTGCAATCCAAGCTACTCAGACAATTGACCATTTCATGAAGAAATATTTTCATCTCCTCATCCTCACTCTTTCTCACAAATGAAAAAAATTTAAACTCTGTCTCAGCATGAGACTCCCTGTAGGAAACACGGAATCATCCCTGAAAGTTGTTCGTCTTGCCCTCCTCCCTGCTGTAAAAAGGGAATTTTTTTGCTGTATTAGAGACCAGTCCCATTCCTGATGACATTAGTGGGATTTCTTTTCCCAGCTTCAGTGCAAAATATACAGGAAAAAGCTCCTTGGTCCTAACAAAATACCTTAAAGAAGAAAAAAAAAAAAAAAGTAAAAAATCCTCTGTATCCACCTGAATTTTCCTCTTTAACCTTTACAATATTATGGAAACTTTCAGAAAAATGTGGCTGTATTTATCTCTAAACCTGAAGGTTTTGTTATTTGTCTAGAAAATAATTCATCTGTAGCCCAATTGATGATGTTATATTTTTTTTCTGTGTAGAAAAGTTAACTGTCAAGATAAATACTAAGAACACAGTAGAAAAATATGTTAATCCTCTGCTTATTCATCTCTACAAGAGATTTAAGTGGAAATTTAATATGGATATTGCTAGATTCTGAACAGGAGCCAAACTAATTTTGTAGAAGTGCTCTGTCTACATATTAACTACTGTAAACATGCAGAGACTCAATCCTATTTACTTTACTTGCAAACATCTGATAGGATTCTGCTCCTCTTTTTATAGGTTTTTTCCAAAGGATCAAATAGAACAAAACCAAGCATTCAGCATTTTGAGCAATTGTTCTATTTAGTCAAATACCAGAGGCATTACTGTGAGGGTATTTTAGAGATTTCAGTTCTCCATCATTTGTTATACTTTTAACTGATAATGAATTTTTGAAGTAGGAAGTATCTTCTAGTCAAATAAACCATTTTTGTAATATTTCAGAGCTTCCCTTAATTTTAACTTAACCAGAGATCTACTACAATGGCATTTATGTTGACCATAGATACTATAGCATCAATACATAAAAATGTAAATATAGCAGCATAGATGACATAGACAGTGGGACTAAGTGCACCTTCAGAAAGGTGAGTGATGCAGTTGACACGCCTGAGGGGTGGGATGCCATCCAGAGAGACCTGGACAAGCTCAAGAAGTGGGCCTATGCAAACCTCTTGAGGTTCAACAAGGCCAAGTGCAAGGCCTTGCATCTGAGTTGGGGCAACCCCCAGTAACAATACAGGCAGGGGGATGAAGGGATTGAGAGCAGCCCTAAGGAGAAGGACTTGGGGGTACTGGTGGATGAAAAGCTGGACATGACCTGGCAAAGTATGCTCACAGCCCAGAAAGCAAATTGTATCCTGGGCTGCATCCAAAGGACCATTGCCAGCAGTATGACAGAGGTGATTCTGCCCCTCTGCTCCGCTCTGGTGAGACCCCACCTGAAGTCCTGCATCCAGCTCTGGAGTCCTCAGCACAGGAAAGACATGGACCTGTTGGACAGGCTAGAGGAGGAGAGATGAGGAGGATCGAACACCTGATATGAGTCCAGGCTGAGAGAGCTGAGGTTGTTAAGCCTGGAGAAGAGAAGGTTTCATGGAGACCTTATTGCAGTATTTCAGTATTTCAAAGGAGCCTATAAGAAGGATGGGTACAGACCTTTTAGAAGTTCCTGTTGCAATAGGACAAGGAGTAATGGTTTTAAACTAAAAGAGTGGAGATTCAGGCTAGACATGAGGAAGAAATTTTTTATGAGGGTGGTGAAACACTGGCCCAGTTTGTCCAGAGATGTGGTAGATGCCCCATCCCTGGAGACATCCAAGGCCAAGCTGGATAGGGCTCTGAGCAACCTGAGCAACCTGACCTAGTTGCTTTGAGCAACCTGACCTTGTTGAAGAGGTCACTGCTCATTGCAGGGGTGTTGGACTAGATGACCTGTCAAGGTCACTTCCAATCCAAACTATTCTATGATTCCATGATTCTATGACTAATTTAATTAGTCTCAGAAGACATTTTTAGTCTTGGGAAAAACAAACAAATGAACAAACAAGCATTAATTTGCCTTCTTCCTATATGACATAGAAAGAGTTATAACAGGGTAAGTTTTGCATTACCTCAGTTTTTTAATACTACTAAACACAGTCTTTTATAGCATCATTAGAGCAACTCCTAAATCTTGTTAATATTGCATCAGAATTTTGTCATTCTTCTTGACCTATCACAAGGGAGAACAGAAGCCTCGAACTCTGTCATCATTGATCTGGTCTGAACCTCTCATACTGTTTGACACTCATGTTTAGTACAAAAAAAATTAAAATAAATGTCTTGGTTTTAGATAGAAGAATCATGCTTTTAAAATCAGACAGAAATGAAATACGAATAAAAAATGAAAGGTATACAGAAACTGTAAAAAGAATTGGATGATTGATGAGTCTACATCAGGCAGCTCCATTGAGGAAGAAAGGTAATGTCAAAGTCCCTAACAGGTGGCAGGAAGCTGACAACACTGGATGGAAGGCTGGTAACTGTATTCAGGACTAGATTTCTCTTTTTAATCCACTTACTTGGGCAGATTTCTTGTGAAAACCATGGCCCCTCATCTGTCACTGCACAGGACTGTGTTTCAAACACGGGAAATCCCACAGGATATTCGATTTCAGTCAAGAAAATTTTCCACTGTCTGAGAATTTCCCTGGTACCCTTTCCCAAGTTCTTTGCCTTCTCTGTCCCAGTAGAACATATCTGTCTAACAGATGATGTAATGCAGCAAAGTCCTTGTGAAAGCAAAAATTCCCAAGTCACACAAATCATCATCATCTTGAGTCCCCAGAGCCCCTCCTCAAAGGCCAAAATCTGCTTCAAAGAGGGTCTATCCACAGCAACGTCAAAGTTATAGTAAAGGCTGAGAAAATAAAAGCATTCCACAGGGCATCCTCTAGTCACTTCGTATACTGTAGGGTGAACCGGTCAGGGTTGTGCTGTAGCAACTTGAGTTTTTGTTGCACTGCAAATTGTGTATGCACAGTGGCAAAAACTAGATGCTTTAGTACATTTCATATTGAAAATAAGCCCTTCTCATCTTCAGTGTGTCTGTGCATTCAAATCACGAAGAAATAAGTGTATTATGTTCTTCTCTTTTGAGGTAGCTCAGTCCCATAAATATTTGTTGTACCACCTGGAAGTACTTTTTCTATCATTTTCAGTTTGCTGTTATGGTAGGTAGATAGTATGAAGTTCACAAGTCCATTATTAATGTTGAAGGACATTGTAAATACTTTTGAACAGAAAAATGATCATAGTGAATGTAGAAAAACAAATGACATCAAAGTAGTGAAGAGCATTGAGTTCATTTAATTAAACATATGAACCAACATGGGGTTAATGCAATGTAGTGGTCATGTTACATGCTGTCCCAAAGCAAACTTACCTGGATGTGAACTTGAAATTAAAACCAGCAGAACCAGGAGCAATCCTGACTGCTAATTATTAATTAAACTGTAAACACACCACGCTGTAGAATTGTTTTCTACATTATTTTCTAAATCTAAGAGCTCTGCGGTGAAATTGTCATCAATCTATTTATTAATTATGCCCTCTTTATACAAATCAGGACTCATACTCTGCAGTTTTATTTTTGCAAAGTTTTTTCCCATGACTCTTTAAGAAACAAAACTTGTACTTATTTATTGGCTGCTATTTTAAGTATATGGTAAACATGTACCTGCATCACAAAACTGACTTTGACCTTATTTTGGCAATTGTCAACTGAATAGAATTATAGTTATTATATATAGTTATAATAAGTACCCATTAAACACAAGATAAGAAGATCATGTTTCCCGTATAGTTTTGTATGCCATGTTTTTGACAACCTGTAGTTAGTTATCTCTGAAATAAAACTTAATATGAGAAATATTCCATAATTTATCTTCTTTGAAGAGATTTACCATCATCATCTCACAATGCCCAGAGAGAGCTCCAGAGAAGATTTTAAGTATGTTACACAAAACTCATTCTATCTAGGTTCACATTAATGTATCCTAAAATGGATAGCTGAATATGGACCAAAGATTTCATCTGGAGTAGTTGCCTTCATATTATTAAAACAACCAAACTGACATGCATTTCTCTATGTTAACGCTTCAAAGTAGAAGTGTTTAGAGGAACATGGAGAGAGGCACAGGGCTGTGCATTCCAGCACGGCTGCAAGTGAGACCATAGACAGAGGAAGTCCCATTAAACCCTTTTCCAAGAGCATTCTGTGGGTGCTTCCTGCCTTAGACCTTTTAAATGAGAAAGGTAAGAAGAATAAAGACAGGAGTTGGTATATCTGAGTTTTAAAAACGAGATCGTGATTTAATTATACTGAAAGAGCTATTTTCAGTGTATTCGCGTTTAAATTTTACTGTATCTAGTATTCTATAGTCACAACTGTGGGAGAAAGGACTGTCTTTTGTGCATCATCCACAAGCATTTTATTCACAATCCAATAAAAATTCACTTTTGAATCTGGCCTTTCAGTTTCTAAGTCAAATAGATGTGTTCAAATAACCAGGATTCTTACATATTTTTAAGGCAAGAAAATATTGTTTTACTAATAAATGAGACTGAATGTAGTTTTCTTGTGAGGAAAAAAGTTCAGAATAGTTCTGTTGGGTAAGTGTCCTCAAGGTTATCTCAGTGTGAGTGCTTTTCTGTAAGCTTCTATTCCAGCAGGAGGCATGGTATCCACCTGGAGAGCAGCAGTGCCTTCAGCTTCCCTCACAGTCCTTCTGGCTGTGAGAACTGATGTGGCCACCCAAAATGAGCTCAGGAGGGAAGATGCAGCTGTCCAGGTACCAGGCTGCAGAGTGTGACCAAATTTCTTCTCAGTGACTGAGGGCAGCAGCAAGCTTATCCGTGGGTGATGTGCCCAAGTGAAGGAGCTGCTCAGCCTGGTGAAAGAGCTTCAAGAGGAGGTGTCCAGACTGAGGAGCATCAGAGAATCAGAAAAGGAGATTGACTGGTAGACTCACAGTCTACCATCCTTGATGCAAGAGCAGAAACCGGCCATGGCACCAGATACATAGGACCTCCTACCCTGTTGCCACAAGGCTGTAAAGCGCAACCCAGAAGATGGGGGAGAATAGAAATGGGTTATGGCTCAGAGCAGCAGGCAAACACACCCTCAGCCTGCCCCACCTTCCCAGGTGCCTGTATACAACAGGTATGGGGCCCTGGAACTGGATAGGCAAGCAGCTGATACTGCTGATGAAGACCCTTCTGGGAAGGAGAGGTGCTCTGAGCAGCCCATAGCCCACATGAAACCCAGCAAACCCGTTAAAACCTCACATGTAAAGAGAAGAAGAAGGGCAATTGTCATAGGTGACTCCCTTCTGAAGGGAAGAGAGGGCCTGATATCCCAACCCAACCCACAGGAACTGTGCTGCCTCCTTGGGGCCAGGGTAAGAGAAGTGGCTCAACTCCCAAAGCTGGTGAGGTTCTCTGACTATTACCCACTATTTGTTTTTAATGTCGACAGGGAAGAGATAGGAAAAAGTAGTATTAAGCAAATCAAAAGGGACTTCAGAGCTTTGGGGTGGTTGGTCAACGGCTCAGGTGCTCAAGTGGTTTTCTCTTGCATCCTTTCAGTAGCAGGCAGGAATACAGGATGGAACAGGCAGGCCCAGCAAACCAACGTGTGGCTACATGTCATCCATGGAATTTGGGGTGTTTTGACCATGGGACAGTCAGTTCTTCGCCAGGTCTCCTGACACCTGATGGAATGCACCTCTCACAGAAGGGGAGAAAGGTGTTTGCTCAGGGGCTAGCAAAGCTGATTGATAGGGCTTTACACTTGATTGGAAGGGGGAAGGGGGCAGTAGCAGGCAGGTCAGTGATGAGCAGCGGGATGGCACACCAAAGCTTGAGGAGGTGCTTGACAGCGAGATTCCTCAGCCTGCACCACAAGGTGAAGGGCACAATCAACCACACTTGAAGTGCTTCAACACTAATGTATGCAGCATGAGGAACAAGCAAGATGAACTAGAAGCCTTGGCCTGGTCCAGAGGATATGATATAACTGGCATTAGCGAAACCCGGTGGGACGAATCCTGTGACTGGTGTGCCATGATGGATGGCTACAGGCTATTCAGAAGGGATAGGCAGGGTAGGAGAGGCAGGGGGGTGGCACTTTATGTAGTGGAAGGGCTGGAGTGCATGGAGCTGGCAGTTGGCGATGGCAAAGTTAAGAGCCTCTGGGTAAGGATTAAGGGTCAGACAAACAATGCCGATATCATCGTGGGTTTCTGCTATATGCCACTCAGCCAGGATGACGACACTCATCACTTCTTCTTTAAGGAACTAAGCAAAGCCTTCAACTCACCAGATGTCAACAGGGAATATCACACAGCTGGCACCAACAGGTCCAGAAGATTCCTAAAGCATCTGGATGATAACTTCTTGGTGCAGGTACTAAGGGAACCAACCAGGAAAGGTCCCTTCCTAGAACTGATATTCACTTACAGAGAGGGTCTCGTGGGAGAAGTGGCGACTGGTGGCTCCCTTGGCCACAGCAACCACAAAGCAGTCAGCTTCAAGCTCTTTGCTAATAGGAGGAAACTGCTAGAAAGACTTTAACACAAGATATGAGGAGAGCAGACTTCAGACTGCTTAGAAAACTACATAGTAAGATTTCCTGGGAAGAAAGCTTTTGAAGGCATTGGGGTCAACCAGTGTTGGCTATCTTTTAAATACCACCTCCTAAAAGCACAAGATCAGGCAATTCCAAAATGCTGAAAATCTAGCAGGTGAGGCAAAAAGCCAGCTTCTTTGAGCAGGGATCTTCTTCTTGAAGTACAGAGAAAAAATAAATTATATGGTCAGTGGAAGCAAGGTCAGGCAAAGTGGAAGGACTACAAAGATCTTGCTCACCATTGTAGGAAGGAAATTCGCGCTGCCAAAGCTCAATTAGAATTGAAGCTGGCCAGTACTGTGAAAGACAATTAAAAAGGCTTTTAAAAATATATTAATGGCAAAAGGCAAACTAGAAATAACATTGGCCCATTACTTGATGAACATGGTCACCTTATAAACAGAGATATAGACGAAGCTGAGATCTTTAATACTTTCTTCACCTCGGTCTTCAACACTGATGGTGGACTTGGGGGCCACCATAACTCTGGGCTAGAAAACCATGGCTGTGAGAACAATAAGCTCCCAATCAACCCGGAACTTGTGTAGGATTTGCTACCCCAGCTAGATCCCTACAAGTCAATGGGGCCTGATGGGATTCATCCAATGGTGATTAAAGAGCTGGCTGACATCATAGCGAGACCTTTCTTCATGATATTTCAGTGTTCCTGGGAATCTGGAAAGGTCCCAGTTGACCGGAAGCTTCAAATGGTGTCCCAGTCTTCAACAATGGCAACAGGGATGACCCTGGAAACTACAGACCGGTCAGCCTCACTTCCGTGCCTGGTAAAATCATGGAAAAGATTGTTCTGGCAGTTATTGAAAAACATCTGAACAACAACGAGGTCATTGGTTCCAGCCAGCATGGGTTCATGAGGAGAAAGACTTGCTTAACAAACTTAATTTTATTCTATGAAAAGGTTACCCAACTAGTTGACCAAGACAAGCCTATCGATGTGATATTCTTGGATTTCAGTAAAGCCTTTGATACTGTCTCTCACAGTATCCTCTTGGACAAGATGTCCAGCATGCATCTGGATAAACACACAAAGCAGTGGGTGAGCAATTGGCTGACAGGCCAGGCTCAAAGGGTCCTAGTAAGTGGGGTTATGTCAGGCTGGTGACAGTCACTAGCAGGGTTCTGCAGGGATCCATCTTAGGGCCATTACTCATCAATGTCTTCATAAATGTCTTAGACTCAGGACTTGAGGAATTACTTAGTAAGTTTGTTGATGACATGAAACTGGGAGGAGCTGTCAACACTCTCTAGAGAGGCCCTGCAGAGCGATCTGGACAAATTGGAGAACTCGGCAATCACCAACTGCAGGAAGTTCAACGAGGGCAAGTGCTGGATTTTGCACCTGGGACCCGGCAACCTGGCCTGTACATACAGATTTGGGGGATGATATGCTAGAAAGCAGCCCTGCAGAGAAGGTACTGGGGGTTCTGGTCAACAGCAAGTTGAACATGAGCCAACAGTGTGCCCTGGCAGCCAAGAGGGCCAACCGTGTCCTGGGTGCGTCAAGCACAGCATTGCCAGCCGGGCAGGGAGGTGATTGTCCCACTCTGCTCTGCACTGGTGCGGCCTCATCTGGACCACTGTGTGCAGTTCTGGGTGACACAGGATAAAAAAGAATATAAAGCTACTGGGGAGTGTCCAGAAGAGGGCCATGAAGTTGGTGAAGGGTTTAGAGGGGAAGTCATATGAGGAGCAGCTAAAGTCACTTGGTTTGTTCAGCCTGGAGAAGAGAAGAATGAGGGGAGACCTCATCATGGTCTACAGCTTCCTCACAAGGGAAGGAGGAGGGGCAGGCGCCGAACTCTTCTCTTCACCGACCAATGAGAGAACTCAAGAGAATGGCAGGAAGATGTGCCAGGGGAGGTTTAGGTTGGACATTAGGAAAAGGTTCTTCACCCAGAGGGTGGTGGAGCACTGGAACAGGTTCCCCAGTGAAGCAGTCATGGCCCCGAGCCTGACAGTGTTCAAGAAGAGACTGGACAATGCCCTCAGACACATGATGTGAATTGTGGACTTGTCATATGTAGGGACAGGAGCTGTACTTGGCGATCCTTGTGAGTACCTTCCAACTCAGGACATTCTAAGATTCTGTGTTCAAAACCTCTAGTGACTGAAAGGTAAGTCTGTCAGTCTCTCACTTCTCAATCACAATTAAATATTATTCCTGGTGCCATTTTTTGGGTTAACCCCCAAAGCTTTCCGTAGAAGTCAACTGATGATTGACATGAAAGTTATTGCAGGTCCAATTCAGTATTATTCACTTATATGTTTCAGATTATCACCTAAAATAAGGATGTTGTTATTAAGTTCATAAACACATAACCATGTGTATAGACATGTATATATGTAGTTGTTTTTTGTCGTTAATCTCTGTGTTTTACTTTGGGAGAGTTTCTTTAAAGCTTCAGTGTCTTGGAAAAATACTGATGGTACTGGAGTGTGCCTTGTAGTCCATGAAACAGTGTTAGTGGACAGACTCCCTCAGTTTATGAATTGTTTGGTATACTGCTTCTTACAGAACTTCTTGAGAAACTGCTTATTTAGAATTCACTTAAGTAAGTTTGCCTAGCATAACTTCTGCAAGCTGTGAAGTTTTCAGCTTTTTGCTTCATTAAGTAAAAAGGGCTCCAGAGTGGTTCAAGCTACTAGATAAGGGGAGCTGCATCCCTGGCAATGCGTAAAGGAGTAGAATGGTGTCTGAAAGAAGACAAAACAGAAGAATGTTTTGGGTTGCTAAGAACTTACTTTTCTCTAGCTGCAGGTGCAAAATTGCAATGAAAAGTTGGGACTTTGATTGATGTCCCGCCTAATGAAAATGAAGAGATCCAATGAAGATAGGGGAGACCCCAGACTAATTTTGCAGTTGGTCTGGAGTGATGCAAGGGGTGGGGGCTTGGATTGTGCGGATATAATTGTCCAATTTTTTTTTGCTGAGGGTCCCTCTTCAGGAAGCACGGAGCTCGAGCTGCTCTGTGCTGTACCTTGCAAATAAATTATTTTAGAAGAATTTCTGGAATCCATGCCTGAGTCTCCACTACAGGAAACCTAGGGAAAAGAAACTTCCTTCACAGAGAACATATAGGGTTGGCAGCTGTAGTGTGAAAAAAGTGTAGAGCTACAAACATAAAGAATATGCGTGGGTCATAGACTACTGAAAACTTGTGCTATCAAATGCACCCTATATTCCTGTTGCATGTCAGTTTGTCTTATGCCATACCTCCTACTCTGAAAAACAAACTGACACATTTGAAAAACTAGATAAGGAAACCAAGGCTCTGGAAGAGCAGAGCCAAACCAACAGAGTAGATATATTTCCTGCATATATGGTCTTTTTCTTGGATAAATTTTAATTTCTTTCAGTATCAGGCAATACTGAAATAGTGGCCAAAGTGCATTTCCTTACCAAATCTGCCTGAATGTGCAGACAGCCTTTGGCAAAAGAATGAGCAGCAGCTATGATCAATACAGTTTCTTGAGAATGTATCCCTTACTAGGCCAGCTCACAATAATGTTTTTCTAATGGTTTTCTACCGTTATTTAGGGCTCCGTCCAGCCTAAGGGATTTTAAAGTTTGTGCTGATGATTGATGCCTAATAACTGAAATACATACATCCTCAATAGGTCACAGGCTCAGTTGCATGCCTCTGTAGCATTTGACTCCCCCGTCCGATACAGTAAGATTTTTGTCTCTCTGTTTTCAAATTCAAATAATTGAATTGCATCATATTTGTACGTACAAATATTCCCATTTGGAAACATTTGAGCAAGTTCGTCTTTTGTACTCATACATGACACTACATTGAATGCATAATTTAGTACTTATTTTCAGAACAAATAGGCTGGAAAAATTGGATGCACAATTGATAGTAATTTGAGTGTGCAACCTGAGGTTGGAGCTTATTAACATATTCATTCTGCCTGAGCTCTGTGTGCAAATTTAAACCCTGCTGTCTTTTAACAAAGGTCATACTAGGCAGCAGAAACAGAGTGAATATCAGATGAGTGCATGGTACAACTCAGAGTAAAATGCAGGGAGAGATCACAGTGAAGTGCAAACATAACCATTTAAATTCACTATACACTGGGGTCAAATATTTTTGAAAACATATTTTCTTATCATGATAAATAGCTAACTACTTCTGCAAAACTTTCAATTACTTTGTCTGAAGTGTTCACACCCGAAATTACCTAGCCACACTAGTAAAAATTTAACTTATAAAATTAACTACTGTAATTTTAAATTTTAAAGAAAAGTTACCATTGGAGAACTGCAGTACCTTTAGACTGTCGGTCTCGTATGTTCATGTTTAAAGTTTATGTTCACCATGCACACAGTTCATGCAACAAATCTGAGCAACTTCTAATAACAAACTTTATAGTATTTATCAAAATATACATATAGGTCTGCTTCAGGACTGTTGATTAATTAAGAGGTAAATTGTCATCCAGAAAGAATAATCATAACTGCTTTTTCCCTCTACAAGAAATCAGCATTACAGAAATATAAACGTGAAGATCTTGATATAAAGTAGGCATAGCTGCACAGAACTAGACAAGATGCCTCTCATATGGAAGAGGATTTCTTAAACAGCACCTATCTTGTGTGAGGGCAATGGCATCATACAACTTTCTTAATTACAATGCAACAGAACATAAATATGCAAAAAGAGTATACTAACATTTTCTAAATGTTCTCAGCATGCTGACACAAGTACATACACAAAACCATAAAGTCTTAAACAAATAACTGACAAATCAAGGAAACTGCTAAAAGTATAAATTCACTATGAACCAAGGTTATG
The DNA here is from genome assembly GCF_036013445.1 of Caloenas nicobarica. Taxonomy (NCBI): domain Eukaryota; kingdom Metazoa; phylum Chordata; class Aves; order Columbiformes; family Columbidae; genus Caloenas; species Caloenas nicobarica. The sequence goes on from NW_027017715.1 coordinate 136,916, forward strand.
TATTTAATAGTATAGTTTTGCAATGTCTTTCAGCATTGATACATTACATAAGAGGATTTGACAAGGTTACAATTTGTGTTACTAATGGAAATTCTTTTCAAGAATTAACCTTTAAGCTATAAAGAATGACAGATATTCAAATATTCTCAAATGAGTATTTGAGTTGAAAATTTCTATTCATTTTTGCTCCCCAACAGAACTTCCATTCTGCATTGCAGTGTGTCATACACACAATTGAATTCTTAACAGCTGCCATTCAAGGGAGCTGCAGAGGACCATTTGAAAGTAATATTTTGCTCTGTGTGACATCTCATTTTTTTCTCCTCAGAAATCATAATTTTTTTACACACCTAGTAGTCTTCCTAACAGGAAACCATCTCTGCCTGTCATTTTGATTGGGGAGGAACCTTGTTTTCCAGGTCACTGGCTTGAATTCTGGAGACAAGATATTCATGAGGGACCTGTGTGGGGAATTTACATCTCAGCGCAGAGTTTTCCTCTCCATTTGTCAGCATGCCAGGTCAGTGAGCTGCTCTCTTTTCAGAGGGAAGATAATGGCTGCTGCATTGGCTCCCGCTTATTACACACTCAGTGCCTCTGACCTTCATGTGAGACCCCCAAAGCATTCTGATTTTTGGCTTTTTTCATACCCTAACTCAAGCCACTTTTCACATGAACCTACAATCTGTGACTTTGGGTAACACTTCCTTTTCTGTCTGCAACCATATTTTAATATATGAATCCTATTGCTATACATTTCTTTATTTCACAAGAGTAACATGCTTCCTTTTGTCACCATTTCGGTGGAAAAACACAATGTTACTACAGTAAAGCTATAATATATTCTTATTATTTGTTAACGTTAGCAGTTGCCTTTAAGCACTGTTAAATGATATTACTAGAATCATTATTTGTACCGCCATCCATTTCTCAACTCTTCTACAGTTTAATGAAAAATAATAACTCCTGAATTCAGAAAAACAAGCAAACAAACACACTATATACTGATTGGTACAAATCTGTCACCCTCTAAAATCTGTTATGCTATCATACATTAAGTGCTTCTCATGCTAAATACACACCTAAGTCAGCAGCTACAAAGGTGAATATCAGCCTTTGATTTTATTAAGGCCTGATCTAACACATATTGGAGACAATGGCCAAGAGACTGACATTTTATATCACTTGCCTTTGGATCTAGCCATTACTTCACAGAGATTAGCAAGGTATTCTGTGAACTGGCAAGTTAACTGTACAGTAACAATGAAGACTGTATGACCAATGCCATGGCAATGGCATGTTATTGTGGCACAAATATACATTTAGGATTCAAGTACCTCTATCACATGAAAGATATCTCATGAGGAGGAACTGGTTTATGTACAAATGTAAACAACCTAGTGATGGGGTTGTTTTGGGGCAAAATTAAATAAGGCTTCCTAAGCTGGGAAACATGATGGATTTTCACTGGGAAAAAAAATGAAGTTTAAAAAATTTTATTTAAAAATTCAGCCTGGATTGGTTCATTTTTTCTAGTCAATACTGATTCCCACTACAGATGAAATTAGTGTCATTCACTGGAAAATGTTATGGTGAAGCGATCCAGTTCATGCCACTGCTCGAATGCAATACTCAGTCAACAGCTCCTGACATTCATAGCATGACTGACTTTCCTCTCCAGTTAGTCTGCTATCAATGTAAATAGGTCAATGCATTACAAAAGGAAGAGATTTAAAACAATATATAAACAACAGCAACTGAGAAAATGAAAGTGAATAGCAAGTGTGGGGACAGCTGACTTACACATACCACCTTTCCATTAATTTTTAGATTTTCTTTTATAAATATTCAGAGACATAAGACTCAATTGCAAATAAATAAATAGAATCCAATTATTATTGACAATAATATTTTATCACTCTTCAATCCGTTTGAAAACCTCAGTTTGTTCTCCACAGCTACATATTGGGAAATCATAAATGTCTTTTAATATACATCACACTGAAAGTCACCGAAGTCAGAAAACTGGCAGGTCATTCATCTGTGTTGCTGTGAGGATGCCTCACTGTAAGATCATAGAATTATAGAATGCTTTGTGTTAGAAAAGACCTTAGAGATCATCTTGTTCCAAGCCCTCTGCATGGGACAGCAGGGACAACTTGCACTAGACCAGGTTACTTAAAGCCCCATTCAACCTGACCTTGAACACTTCCAGTGATGGGGCATCCACAACTTCTCTGGGCATGTTCCACTACCTCTCTAATTTCTTCTGTATATCTAATCTAAGGGGCCATTGCCCCTTGTCCTATCACTATATGCCCTTATAAAAAGTCCCTCTTCAGCTTTCTTATAGGTCCTCTTTAGGTACCGGAAGGCTGCTATAAGATGTCCCCAGATCTTTCTCTTCTCCAGGCTAAAAAATCTGAACTCCCTCAGCCTGTCTTCAAAGGAGAGGTGTTCCTTCCATCTGGTCATCTTCATGGCCCTCCTCTGGATCCTCTCCAACAGGTCCATGTGATCTTATGTTGGTGCCCCAGAGCTGGATGCAGTACTCCAGGTGGAGTCCCATGGGAATGGAGTAGAGGAGCAGAATCACTTCCCTTGACCTGCTGGTCACTCTTCTTCTGATGCGGCCCAGGGTATGATCAACATTCTGGGCTGCAACCGCAATTGCCGGCTCATGTTGAGCTTCTCATCAACCACTACCCCATAGCCCTTCTTCTCAGGGCTACTCTCAATCTATTCTCCACCCAGCCTCTATTTGTGCTTGGGACCATGTGCAGGACCTTGCACTTGGCCTTGCTGAACTTCATGAGGTCTGCACAGGCCCACCACCAAGCCTGTCAAGGTCCCTCTGGATAGCATCCCTTCCCTCCAGCGTGTCAAATGCACCACACAGCTTGGTGTTGTCAGCAAACCTGAGGGTGCACTCAAGCCAGCTGTCCAAGTTGCTGACAAAGACGTTAAATGGATGAATTTTTGGTGAACACTACCCTTTGAAAGAAAACTTTTTCAGAAAACAACAAACAGCTGCATCCTTTAGGATGCCAAGAACATACACATAGTTTGTGTCCAAAATCCTACAATCTACTTTCCAGTCTGTGTCATCTACAGTCAGGGACAAGAGTTGAGTTGAAAGACCTAGAAATCTTGACTAACACTGGGGTTTGGCAAACTTTGGAGAAAATAGAAGGAAAAAATATAGCATACAATCCCATCTCTGGTTCATAGTTGACATCCAAAATCCAAAACCACATCACTGAGGATGAAAAAAAAATCCTGTTCATAACCAAATTGGTTTATATTTCTTAGACTTATTTTAAGATGTGAAATTTGCAGAAAAAGTATTGAATTTGAACAGTGTTTTTAACTTAGTGAATGATATTTACATTTTCAGAGAATGTTTGGGTTTCTAATATAAAAGGCAAAATGCCACTGAAGAGAAATAGAGATGTATCTGAAAATAATGAAAAAACACAATAGTAAGACTTCAACAAGAAATACAGTGTCTTTGTAAATCAGTATAACAATAAGGTTGCTGGTTTGCATTTGAGAGTATCTGTTCAGTGCTTTATTTTCTTGCAATTATTTGAAAATAATCGGGATAACTTTACAATCAAGGTATTTCCTCTTGGCTCCCTGGTATACACCAGGCTGCCTGAGGAGATGATCGACATCCTAAGGTGTCCACAGCATAATCAGTCTGAAGAGCCTCTAGTATTAAAATTCTAACTAATGAAAATCAAAAAGAAACAAAAACAATAACAAGGTTGTATAAAAAAATGGTAGATAAAAGGATATATCTGACTTAATGGAGCAGGTAGATGATTTGTCTGTATGCTGCTAATACATACCCCAAAGGATACATCTCTTACAACAAAGAGACTCCCCAGGTGTCTTCTGCAGAATTGACCAAATTGTACCTCGAGAAGACACTTGTGATTATTCAGTGAAAGCTATTCATGCAGATGTAGAAGTGATCACACAGAACAGCATTTTGTACATCATTAATCTACTTAGATGTTTTGTATGTAATTTATAGCTGCCAATCGAGATGAATCATGCATGTACTGGAGTGGTCATGCAGGACCACAGGACAGAAAGGTTTTAAGAACTGGTTAGAAAACAGTTTGGGGAGTATCACCTGATTGAGGTGAAGACCCTTGCTGTGGAGACTCCCATGGCCATCTGGTCCACAACCAGTCATCCTGTCTGAGACTTTTCATTCCCCATGCAAGCATTGTCCTATGCCAACATCGTAATATTTTTTGACAAGCACTGTCTGAATCTCTGTGTAACAGCTGATGTGATCAAATACTGGCAATAACCATGCTTCAAAATGAATTATTTTTATAACAATTTAGACAACAAAGCATCAGCTAGACAGCAAGAGAGTAAGTTGCAGGAGGATTCTTTGAGATACATTACAAGGCCTGTGTTTCAATAAAATATCATCCTGCTGGCAGGGAAGGAGCAGTTAGACAAGAGAGATTCTTCTGACATTGGAATGTCAGGCAATACACCTTCACTGCATTATTGCTGGGAGTGAATAAACATGTCAACGTATGATACCATGTAGGAAGACAGCTTGCCCACTGAGCTAGTTTTCCCAGACTCTCAGCCCTACTCCTTAAAAGAGATTTACAAACTCTCAGACCAACCTTGGAACACATCACTGATACAGTACAAGTTTTCTGAAAGTGCTTTTTACAGTAAAGGACTAAGGGGGTTTGAAATGAGATTATCATCTTAGAAGTGATAAGAGAAAGAATATTCCCTTGAGCTCTGGCAGACCATATTATGTCTAACGAATTTCAGTAGGTAAGTTAAGCCAGTATAATTGCAGAGGGCATAGAATGTATATACCTTGCTTCCTACTGTTTATCTGAACCTTTCAGGAATTTTAAAAAACAATGAAGTCACATAGTCACATGCACACACCTTATAAAAGCCTCTTCTGTGCAGTAACTTACTGAAAAAGTCATCAGACAGTGGTCTGGACACACACAGAAGCCACAACATTTCTACTGCATAACTTAAGAGGAAGAGACCGATACCATTGTCACTCAGGAAGAAAAAGTGCTTCTGGAAAGGAAACTGTGTGAGCTTCTGAGAACTTATTTCAGCTGGGCTTTATCCAGTGTTTCTTATTATGAACTCTAAAGGATGGTTATGTCACAATCATGTTTTTTCCTAACACGAAGGTAAATCTCTCTCTCAAAAAAAGCACTGGTTCCTTTGTCTTTGGATGTTCTAAAGAAAGATGACAATGGTTACCAACATACTACTGACAGAATAAGTAGTACCACAAAACTAGACAAAAAAAAATCCTGAAAAATGCATTTAAATAGCCAGTCAGGCACAAACTAGATGAATGATAAATTCTATGCTTTGTCAAAGGGTATTTAGTATTCTATGACTTTACAGTCTGGGGCATGAAATCCTCTTTCTGCAAATAAGCCATGACCCATATTAATTACAAAACTCCGTTCAAAGAAAGTTTTAATTCCTCAGCATATTTTCCATGAGGAGAGGACCATTTTCGAGTTATTTCTGTCTTTCCAAATGAAAAAGGTATTGTCTAACAACTTAATACCTTAATTGTTACCTACTCTCTCATGGATATTAGGTGGGAAATCAGAAGGAACATTCCCCAAAGACAGTAGGCTTTCTTGGTAACAGATTTTTGCTTTACTACTGAATCTTTCAATATGACAAAGAAACAAAGTGCAGAGAAACACAGACAACAAGGGAAATTAATGCACTAATGTAATATACAGGAAAAAATGTGCAGAAGTTATGTAGAAATAAGATTAATCAAATGTAGAAGAAGAATGGTGTGAAAAAATATTTTTAAGAAAAAAAACAGTAGAAAAATTATTTGTAAGAACAGAAATATTGTAGTAAATACTGTGTGTGCTATTGAAAGAGTTGACATTCAATATGTGAAAATGAGAATCTTTTTCTGACTGCTGAAATATGTCTGTTTTGCGCTAAACACTGAAAGCTTGTTTTTGCAATGATATGCTTTTATGTGAAATACTCTCTTTTCCTCAGCAGAATGCCATGATAGGAGCACTATCCCAATAACTGGTGTCCAGAGTGCGCCCTGGTTGACTCTGTGTGGACATCCATATTGGTCATGCCTTTCCTCTTTTTAAGTGACCACAAGCACCTGATACCACTTCTAGCACAGAGCCCTCAAGGCTCCAGGGTCACCTTTAGTTATCTTCCTTATACAAACCTTGCTCCAGTCAACAGAGATTTTTTATTGTTTGGTTGTTCTTTTGGTTTGGTTTGGGGTTTGTTGTTTTGTTTTCGGTTTTGGTTTGTTTTTTTTTTTTAATTTTGGTTTGGTTTTGGTTTGGGGTTTTTGTTGTTGTTTTTTAATATAAGCCTTGATTTAAGTTAAACTCTTGTTTTGGTTTGATTTAGCTACAATGGGGACAGAGGCTATAATGAAATATTTTTATGAAATTTGGGTATTTGTTTACAACTTACAAAAACATCAACACTGGTACCAATATTTCTTTCATTCATTATCTAAGCTTAGCTGTGAGATTTGTCTCATCTTTTCTGTATACTCCACAGTTCAGGTATCTCGAGTTTTTCAAACAGTCAGAAAAACAGAACTTCATTTTTCCAAACACAGCAAGTTACATTTGAGTTCAAAAAGCCATATCCCACTTTTCTGCATCACATCTAATCTATATTTAACTTGATAAACAGCACTGGGAATTCTATCAGAACATCCATTCTGGAAAAAGAAGTGATTGAAAATCTTGCTAACCTGTGACAGATCTGGTCACAGAGAAAGGATCTACACACATCACAGATTCAGCTGTGATTTCTGTAAAATCATTTTTTTTCTTTCATGCTTTCAGAAATTAAGAGATCAGTTATTACTAATAGTTGCCAACCAATAATTTCTTTGATATAATAACATATGAAATAACTTCTGCTGGTAAATACACTGCATGCAAAAAATACAATTGTTATTACTTCTGTTTAATATCTTTATCAATGATCTGGACAAGAGAATCAAGTGCACCCTCGCTAAGTTTGAAGACAACACCAAGTTGGGTGAGAGTGTTGATCTGCTGGAGGGTAGGAAAGCCATACTGAGGGATCTGGACCTGCTGGATCATTGGGCTGAGGCCAGTTGTATAAGGTTCCACAAGACCAAGTGCTAAGTCCTTTACTTAGGTCACATCAACCCCATGCAACGCTACTGGCTTGAGGAAGAGTGGTTGGAAAGCTGGCAGGTGGAAAAGGATATGGGGGTATTGGTTGACACACTAGCTGGACATGAGCCAGCAGTGTGCCCAGGTGGCCAAAACAGCCAATAGCATCCTGGCTTGTGTCAGAACTTGTGTGACCAGCAGGACTAGATGTACTCAGCACTGGTGAGTCTGCAGGTTGAATCGTGTGTTCAGCTTTGGGCCCCTCACTACAAGAAAGACATTGAGATGATGGAACATGCCCAAGGAAGAACAATGAAGCCAGTGAAGGGTCTAGAGCACAAGTCTTATGAGGAGCAGCTGAGGGAACTGGAGCTGTTTAGTCTAGAGAAACAGAGGCTGAGGGGAGACCATATTGCTCTCTGCAACTACCTGAAAGGAGGTTGCAGCGAGGTGGGTGTTCGCCTCTTTTTCCAGGTAACAGGTGATAGGACAAGAGGAAATGACCTCAGATTGTGCCAGAGGAGGTTTAGGTTGGATATTAGGAACAATTTCTTCACATTGTCAGGCATTGGAACAGGCTGCCCAGGGAAGTAGTTGAGTCACCACGGCTGGAGCTATTTTAAAGATGTGCAGATGAGGTTATTCAGGACATGGTTTAGTGGTGGACTTGGCAGTGTTAGGTTAATTGTTGGATCTGATGATCTTGAAGGTCTTCTCCAACCAAAATGATTCTATGATTCTATTATTTGGTTTGTGAAATAAAATTTCCGTGACCAGCACAGGTGTCCACAGAAGAACTTCCAAGCTTGACCCAACACTAGAGAAGAAAAAGTTTGTTTCCATAATGAATAAATATTTTGGAGAATAAAAATCACCTGTCATTCAGAATGCCAAAAGCAGAAAGATTAGTCAAAACCATTGATAAATGTATCAGGGAACTAAAAAGAGTAAGTCTACACAATACACATTAGCATACATTATTCATTATTAATAAATTATTCCACTTTGGGGAATAAAGAGAAGAAATAGACTGAAGTAGACTGAGTTAATACCATGCATATGATAATACATTTTTTGAGAAATTATTCGTATTTCAACGTATGATACAGTGAGTATAGAGTGCTGTTTTGCAAAATAGAAAAAAAAAGTGTTTCTCTCTGTTTCAAGTGATCACCATGAAAAAAAACCCACTGTTGTAAAAACAAGTCCTCTCCCTTCTTTCTTCTGTCCCAGAAGCAAACAAGGAATAACTTCTCTATACCATTCTCAAGTGTATTTTAGAGCTCTGCAGATGTCTAAACATATTAATGGTTTTCTATTTATAAGATTACCCTACTGAAGGGCCAGCATGATAAATAGAAGATGAAATGTGAAAATCTGCTCTGGCAAAACCTTAAGTCTCTCATGCATCTTATAGCTTTATGCATTTATGCATATTTAATATACCTCTTTCCTTTTGTGATTAGACTTGTCAGAACTGGAGCTCCAAGATCACTAACAACTCAGTGGGCCAGTGACAGTTTTGCAGAACAAGTCCTCCATGTACGTAAAAGGAAAAGTTGCTAACAAAAGAAAAGCCATTACATTATTTTAATATATATGAGTTCTGGTTTTATATTTTTGTCATCCTATAAAGCACTACAGTTCACTAAGCAACTCCATCTGTACACACACAAAAATAGGTAGTTCTTTTTCAGCTCCCTAACCATGCTAAACTAAATGAACAATAGCAGTGAGTTTGTCAGATATTTTAACATTCAGCTGCATTCATGCTGTCATGGGAGCCTTTCTGGTTTTTGGGTAAGACCACTAGTGAGGATTTGCTCTCCAGAGCTCCTGTTCCTGGGTGACAATCACTGAGTGTCTGTCCAAACTGGTAATGTGTAGCTATGACAACTGACCTTCAAGATAATTTTTTCGTTTCCCATTATTAACTATATAGGTGTTACTTAATGTGCCAATGGGGCATCTTCACAGTTTCTTAGCACATAGTGTGTTGCTCTTAAAGTGAAAATGTTTCATTGCCACATCATGAAGTCCCTTCTGTAAAAGCACGGAAAAGAGCGATAGTACTTCCCTTATCTCTGCGCTCCCTGAGAAGGGGTTACTTGCCCATAAGGAATTATTTCTTCACAAAAGCTCAAAAAATTTATTCCTAAAAGAAGAACTGGTGCTGAAGCAGTCAAATAATCATTTTTAGGAGGTAAATCTGTGATTTAGGGATATGCTTTTTCCTCAGAAGTCACTGTTATTCCTTGGAGCAGAGAGAAAAAGGATTTATTTTCTGACAAGCTGTACACTTCTCAGACGTTTAGACAGAAGTCAGACTCACAGAAAGTGCATGATACTTTTTGCATCTCTGGATTTGCTACTAGGAGGTGTATATAAATAAAATAAATTTTTCTTATCATATGAAGAGTGTGACTCATATTTCTGCTGTATTAAGCTGAAAGGGGGGACCTGAGAAGGGAAAAAGCAGAAGAAAATCTCCACAGAAGGAGACGGTTTGTTTTGAGAAAACTTAAAAATATTCATCATTCCAATGAGATTCAGTAACACAAGAAAGAATTCATTAACTGGCCTCTTAATTGCAAAAGAACATCTTGATGCTTACAGAACATCAACTCCATGCTATCTATCCTGAAGAAAGGATCTATAACACTCTCATTTTTCTCAAGCCATATATACCAAAAAGCAGGCATAAAAGGCCTTCAGGCGACAACGGGTTACTTCACTTCAGCTTCTAAAACTGCAATCTAAATAATTATTCATATTTTTATTAATTGCGAAGCGAGATTTCGTAGCTTCATCATATCTTTACTATATTAAAAATGCAGAGTTTCTCTGTATCTGTATTTTTTGGGAACCAAAACTTTTAGGAAACTGACTAATCCTAAAATAGTTCAAACTGCAGAGGTGCAGAATAGATATGGTAAAATCATTAACACATTTTATCACGAGAGAGAAAATCCTGTAGTTACTCACCAAAGGAGGAAGCTAAGAAACTAGTCCTTAAAGACACCTATATCACTTTTGGGAGCCTCTTCCACTTTCTCAGTGTGTACCAGAGACACTTCTTGCATGGTAGGTGCTCATGTTACGAAAAAAAAAAAAAAAAAAGAAAGTGCAGAAACAAATCAATTAAAAAGTGAAGTTACAAATCAATATACATGGGCAAAGGTTATAGGAAAATAGCATGCAGAACACTTAGCAAAGAGGCAATTAAATCTGCTCTAGCAGGCCTAGTGTTATATTTCAACTCACATGACGTAGCTGTGTATATTACATGTTTAACCAAGTGTGAAATATTTATGTTTGCTTTCTTACAAAGCAACTGAGTTGGAAAACATAAGAAACAGGCAAATTTCAAAATGAAATGAAGAAAAAGGATTTTTTTAAGATGTCAAAACAGGTAAGAAAAGTATTTATTCCACCAAGTGTTCCAAGGTACTGAGAAGTAAAAGGGATAAAAACACATCTTACATCAATCAGCAATAAAGTTATTTTAGCTGATCTTACCTGTTTGAATTTCAGTGAAGCTCTTGCTGCAATGTTAGAGGAGAAATCATTAGCTAAGCAGAGGTAGATGAAAATAAGTAGCAGAACTCTGGTTGTGTTCAACGGAGATTCTGATGGTTGTACTTAAGGAAGAAAGGCGCAAGAGGAAAAGCTCTATAAAATTACAGAAAAAATAGTAGTTAGTAAAAATTAATCTGTAAGGACTGGATGCGGCCTCATCTGAAATATTGGGTAAATTCTAGTCACTCAGACCTGGAGGAAGATGAAGGGTAAAACCAAGAAAGAGTAAGCTAAAGGAGGTGAAAAGCAGTATCTGCTTAGAGCAGAGGGGCGTGGTAAAATAGAGTAGTTGGTTCAGCCTAGTAGAATGAAAACTGGGAACATTTTTTATTATCAGGAAGTTCCAGGGAGAATTATCAGGAAGTTCCTGGGAGGAGTGGCTGACACACCAGAGAGCTGTGCTGCCATCCAGCGAGATCTGGACAGGCTAGAGAGTTGGGCGGGGAAAAATTTAATGAAATATAACAAGGGAAAATGTAGAGTCTTGCATCTGGGCAGGAACAACCCCAGGTTCCAGTATAGGTTGGGGAATGACCTGTTAGAGAGCAGTGTAGGGGAAAGGGACCTGGGGGTCCTGGTGGACAGCAGGATGACCATGAGCCAGCACTGTGCCCTTGCGGCCAAGAAGGCCAATGGCATCCTGGGGTGTATTAGAAGGGGGGTGGTTAGTAGGTCGAGAGAGGTTCTCCTTCCCCTCTACTCTGCCCTGGTGAGACCTCATCTGGAATATTGTGTCCAGTTCTGGGCCCCTCAGTTCAAGAAGGATAGGGAACTGCTGGAGAGAGTCCAGCGCAGGGCCGCAAAGATGATTAAGGGAGTGGAGCATCTCCCTTACGAGGAAAGGCTGAGGGAGCTGGGTCTCTTTAGCTTGGAGAAGAGGAGACTGAGGGGTGACCTCATCAATGTTTATAAATATATGAAGGGTGGGTGTCACGAGGATGGAGCCAGGCTCTTCTCGGTGACAACCAACAGTAAGACAAGGGGTAATGGGTTCAAGCTGGAACACAAGAGGTTCCACTTCAATTTGAGAAGAAACTTCTTCTCAGTGTGGGTGACGGAAGACTGGAACAGGCTGCCCAGGGAGGTTGTGGATTCTCCTTCTCTGGAGACATGCAAAACCCGCCTGGACGCCTTCCTGTGTAACCTCGCCTAGGTGTTCCTGCCCTGGCAGGCAGATTGGACTAGATGATCTTTCGAGGTCCCTTCCAATCCCTAACATTCTGTGATTCTGTGATTCTGTGAATTACCAAGATAAAAGGACAGTGCTGAGACATATTTAAAAATAGAAAAACTAGATAAAATCAAACCTGCAGAAACATATGATTCTAGAAAAAGTAACAAAAGCAAGAAATGTAGTATGCACTTGCAGTACTATGAGATCAGACTGATGTGACCAAAAGAGGTCAGTTTCAGTCTGATGTCCCATGTCACATAGAAGAATAATATCCTGATCACTGTGGTAACAAAAGATGTAAAGACATTATATTACATTTTATTTTTGGAAATGTACTCAATGAGAATGAGATAGGAAGAGAATGACCTTTACATTTCTGAAACTAAAGAGCAAAAAAGAGCTAAAATATGCCAAAAATGCTTGTCAAAGTATAAAAGTAAATTTATGAAGTACCCAACTGAATCGTTGCTCAATATATATATATCATTTGGATGTCTATTGTTACAGTAGTCCCATAAGACTCTCTATATGCAGTATCTTCAGCTTTAAAAACAAAACAGAACAAAACAAAACAAAACAACAAAAAAACCCACGATGGATTTTCTCTACTTGCTTTGCTTTTATTACTAACAAACCAGCTAGCCAGCAGCTTTATGGGCTAAGTAAATGTTTGTGTAGCTGCATAAAACCAGAAGATGAGTGTATTTGGGAGTAGACATCATTCCACATTTTCTAATCCCTGCTTAATCTATTTTACAACTTTAAGTCTCTGGCCTTCTGATATGCAAAGTGTATGTGTGCATAAAAATGAGTCCTGAAAGATTTATATTAATGGCAACTAACAGTGTTAAGGAAGAATTGTTGATACTTTCTTGCCAAAGAAATAATTAATAACAATTGTTGAAAAATTACTACATCTGTTACAGAAAAAAATGTAGGAATTTTAATTTGTAACAGGACTAAGCTTCTTGGTAGCTGTTTTATCATTGTTATACCATCTTTACTCCTGCTGTGCTAATTTAGAACTTGGCAGAGCTTTGTGAATCAAGACAGCATTTTTTTTTCTATACTCTTTTATCTTCAAATAAAATTTCATAGATATTTTTTCTTAATAGACACTAATCATAGTAATGGTGATTTTGGAGCAAATCAAGTGATAAAATGAGATTATTTATATGGCTCCTATTTTTTTTTGATAACCATTATAGTGACTAGTCTATATTAAGACTAAAACATATCTGAAATTTCATTTCAAGATAAAATGACATACAAAAAAAAAAAAAAAAAAAAGAGGAAAACCTGCCTTGAATCACAAAATTCTGCCACATCTCAAATTATCACGGCAGGGTAAAGATACTCTTTCTCAAATCTATAGCAGGGCATGTTACGCAATTTTCTACAGGGAGAGAAAAAAACCAACACACACACAGACATGTAGGCACAAACACATGCACACACACACACACACACACTCTTAAAACTGTAACTTTGTGATGGTGAGAGACTTCATAACACATTACTGGTCTCACGAGCCATTGAGTCATGGGGATTGGTAAATGGACTCTGAAGTCCTCCACTACTAAGTTCCTGTTATGAATAGCTTGAGTTGCTTAGGACAAGACATCATGACCACCCAATGACTGTTTGGTCAACTGTGTGAAATGAATTGGTGGCCTCAGTTCAGTTCCTAGTGGACAAGTAATTACTGCTGCTGTTGACCTGCGGGCTCTTTTTCACTCTGTTACACAGGTACAAACAAGTGACTCTAAGTGAATTGAACTAGTGTAAATGCAATTAGATTCTGGCTCTTTGGTGGCCTGCTGCCAGCCTGTGTGCCAAGTTTCATGGAGTTATGTCAACATAAGCATTGCCCACATCAAGCAAAGCTCAACATAAGCAAGGACGTCCATAGTGTTGTGCAGAATTTACATCGTTAATAATGCTTCTATAGAGCTACAAGACAGTCTAGAATATTCACAGTCTAGAATACATAATGAGGATGATGATGGCTAGCATCAATACATAATGACGATGATGATGGCTAGCATCGGCTGGTTTGTGCACACTGTTTATAAGAATAAAACACATGAGTTATATTGATAGACATGTGAGTTCAGGATTACACTGTAACAGCCCATGAAATTTCACTGTGAAGAAATTAACATCTTAATTCACACACAAGATATTGTGTATGAGCATAAAGTTATCTGTTTCCTATCAGAGGAAAAGATACATTGGATCTATTCTATTCTCTTAGAATATGCATAAGTACACACCCATGTACATATACACTGAACTGCTGCCTTTCTGAATAGAAATGAAATTATGCACCTTTTGAAATGGTAACTTTAGCACTTTCAGAAAACAAAATTAATTTCTTATATGTAAAAAAATTAGAGATAATTAGGAAATGTTAGTTAATCAATTCATTGGGGCAATCCAAAGTATTACAGAAGACACAATGCAAATGAAAAAATGTAGTCAATCAGGCACCTCTTGTCTTCTTAACTGCAAAGCCCATTGGTGTAAACACAAGCATAACAGGGTATTCATAAGTAGACTGAACAGGAAGTTCCTGGCAGAAAGAGTCCTTCCCTCAACATGCTGAGTTTTATCAAACCCAAATGAGCAGTTTTCAGGGGAAGCCTGGGGGAAATAAAACAATCCTGACCAGACAACATTTGGCAACCTTGATTGAAATGTTTACTGTCTTCAATGAAAAGCAGGCACATGAATCTGCACTCCCTACGGTAAATGAAAATCTTAAACATTAAGCTATTCATTAATTAATTTCCATGTGGTCCTGTTGGTAGCACTCTCTTTCCAGAGACACAGCTGATAGGACAAGGTTACATAGGAAGAGGCCATCAACTCCATGCCTCAAGACTGCCTCCGATAAAAAAGAAAGAAGGGTAATTGTAGTAGGCAGTTCCCTTCTGAGAGGGATGGAGGGCCCGATATGCAGAGCTGACCCTCATCATCAGAAACTTTGTAGCCTACCTGGAGCTCGGATCAGGGACATCACCAGGGCGCTCCCCAACCTGGTGCGCCCAACGGATTACTACCCACTGCTGATCTTCCAGACAGATGGGGAGGAGGCGGCATCCCATAGTCTGAGGGAAATGAAGAAAGACTTCAAGGCCTTGGGACGAATGGTGAAAGAGTCTGGGGCTCAAGTTATGTTCTCTTCCCTCTTTCCATTTTTGAGTGATGATGTGGGATGGAATAGAAAAATTAAGTCCGTAAATGATTGGCTTCGAGACTGGTGCTACAAGCAGGGCTTTGGGTTCTTTGATAACGGCTGGTTTTATAAGACACCAGTCCGATCAGTGATATGTGGGAAAGGTTTATCCCACAGGGGTAAAAGGATGCTGGGACAGGAATTAGCAGGGCTCATTTGCAGGGCTTTAAACTAGATTTGAAGGGGGATGGGGTTGTAGCTGGGCTTGCATCAGTGGGGCAGCATGCTGGAATCCATAAACACCGGGAGGCTCCCCATACCCCTAGGGTGAAATCGATATACTCGGCTCGCTCCCTGAAATGCCTGTACACCAATGCGTGCAGCATGAGGAATAAGCAGGAGGAGTTAGAAACCTGCGTTCGGTCAGGAGATTATAATCTGGTGGCATTAACAGAGACATGGTGGGACAGCTCACACGGCTGGAATGTGGTCATGGATGGCTATGTCCTTTTCAGGAAAGACAGGCCAGCCAAGCGTGGTGGTGGAGTTGCTCTTTACGTGAGAGAGCAACTACAATGTATAGAGTACTGTCCAGGTGCGGTTGAGGAGCAAGTTGAGAGTCTGTGGGTGAGAATTAAGGGGCAGGCTGGCAGGGGTGACACTGTTGTGGGAGTCTATTACAGGCCACCAGATCAGAGTGAGGATGTTGATGAGGCCTTCTATGGGCAGCTGAGCGTGGCCTCACAGTCACAGGCTCTGGTTGTTATGGGGGATTTTAACTACCCTGATGTTTGCTGGAAGGACTACTCAGCCAGCCAGCCTCAGTCTAGGAGGTTCCTCCAGTGCATTGACGATAACTTTCTGATGCAAATGGTGGAGGAGCCGACTAGGAGAGGTGCGCTGCTGGATCTCGTCCTCTCTAACAAGGAGGGTCTGGTTGAAGCAGTAAAGGTGGGGGGCTGCCTTGGTTGCAGTGACCATGAGATGGTGGAGTTCAGAATCTCCTGTGGTGGGAGCAGAATACCGAGCAGAATTGCAACCCTGGACTTCAGCAGGGCCGACTTTGGCCTGTTCAAACAATTGCTGGAGGAAATCCCGTGGGCAAGGCTGCTTGAAGGTCAAGGGACCCAAGATAGTTGGTTAACATTCAGGGACTGCTTCTACCAAGCTCAAGATCAGAGCATCCCGACGCGCAGGAAGTCAAGGAAGGGAGCCAGGAGACCTGCGTGGTTAGACAGGGAACTGCTGGGCAAGCTCAAGTGGAAGAGGAGAGTTTACAGATCATGGAAGGAGGGGCTGGCCACTCGGGAAGAATATAAGGCTGTTGTCAAAGGATGCAGGGAGGCAAATAGGAAAGCTAAGGCCTCCTTAGAGTTAAACCTGGCGAGAGGGGTCAAGGACAAGAGAAAGAGCCTTTTCAAATACATGGCAGATAAAACTAACACCAGAGGCAATGTAGGCCCACTGATGAATGGGGTGGGTGCCCTGGTGACAGAAGATACAGAGAAGGCAGAATTATTGAATGCCTTCTTTGTCTCTGTCTACTCTGCCGGAGGCTGTCCTGAGGAGCCCTGTACCCCTGAGGCCCCAGAGGAAGGCAGGGCAATGGAGGAGTTTGCCTCAGTTGATGAGGACTGGGTTAGGGACCAGTTAAGCAATCTGGACATCCATAAATCCATGGGTCCAGATGGGATGCACCCGGGGGTGCTGAGGGAGCTGGCTGAAGTCATTACTGGACCACTCTCCATCATCTTTGCCAAGTCTTGGGAAACGGGAGAGGTGCCTGAGGATTGGAGGAAAGCAAATGTCACTCCAGTCTTCAAAAAGGGCAAGAAGGAGGACCCGGGCAACTACAGACAGGTCAGCCTCACCTCCATCCCTGGGAAAGTGATGGAACACCTTATCCTTGGTGCCATCTTAAGACATATCAAGGATAAGAGGGTCATCAGGGACAGTCAACATGGCTTCACCAAGGGGAAGTCGTGTTTGACCAACCTCATAGCCTTTTATGAAGATGTAACAAGGTGGATTGACGATGGCAGAGCAGTGGATGTGGTCTACCTTGACTTCAGCAAAGCATTTGACACCGTCTCCCACAGCATCCTCACAGCAAAACTGAGGAAGTGTGGATTGGATGATTGGGTAGTGAGGTGGAATGCAAACTGTCTGAAGGAGAGAGGCCAGAGAGTTGTGGTCAATGGGGCGGAGTCTGGCTGGAGGCCTGTATCTAGTGGAGTGCCTCAAGGGTCAGTTCTGGGACCAATACTATTCAATATATTCATCAATGACTTGGATGAGGGAATTGAGTGTACTATCAGCAAGTTTGCTGATGACACCAAGCTGGGAGGAGTGGCTGACACGCCAGAGGGCTGTGCTGCCATCCAGCGAGATCTGGACAGGCTAGAGAGTTGGGTGGGGAAAAATTTAATGAAATATAACAAGGCAAAATGTAGAGTCTTACATCTGGGCAGGAACAACCCCAGGTTCCAGTATAGGTTGGGGAATGACCTATTAGACAGCAGTGTAGGGGAAAGGGACCCAGGGGTCCTGGTGGACAGCAGGATGACCATGAGCCAGCACTGTGCCCTTGCGGCCAAGAAGGCCAATGGCATCCTGGGGTGTATTAGAAGGGGGGTAGTTAGTAGGTCGAGAGAGGTTCTCCTTCCCCTCTACTCTGCCCCGGTGAGACCTCATCTGGAATATTGTGTCCAGTTCTGGACCCCTCAGTTCAAGAAGGATAGGGAACTGCTGGAGAGAGTCCAGCGCAGGGCCGCAAAGATGATTAAGGGAGTGGAGCATCTCCCTTATGAGGAAAGGCTGAGGGAGCTGGGTCTCTTTAGCTTGGAGAAGAGGAGACTGAGGGGTGACCTCATCAATGTTTATAAATATATAAAGGGTGGGTGTCACGAGGCTGGAGCCAGGCTCTTCTCGGTGACAACCAACAGTAAGACAAGGGGTAATGGGTTCAAGCTGGAACACAAGAGGTTCCACTTCAATTTGAGAAGAAACTTCTTCTCAGTGAGGGTGACGGAAGACTGGAACAGGCTGCCCAGGGAGGTTGTGGATTCTCCTTCTCTGGAGACATTCAAAACCCGCCTGGACGCCTTCCTGTGTAACCTCACCTAGGTGTTCCTGCCCTGGCAGGCAGATTGGACTAGATGATCTTTCGAGGTCCCTTCCAATCCCTAACATTCTGTGATTCTGTGAATCTGTGACTTAGAGTTTAGTCTCCCAAAGACAAGTGAGGACATGAATGGCCATACAAGTGCCCTAATTCCTGCATTCGCACTTATTCTACACCACACTCTACCTCTCTCCGTTTAACCTACCAATCCAAACATTTTGTATGGTTTCCACCTTGCCCATCATGTGGGATGGAAGCACTTTTCATCTTGCACGTTCACAGGATGAGATAGTGTGATCTCCTTGCATGCCACAAAAGGTACAGAGATTTGGTCACAGGCCACAAGCTTTCAGTTGAGGCATGTGTGGAGCTGAATGTGTTAACAATGCAGTAAGTGCCTTCAGTGTCTTTGTTAATAGGGGTTTATATCTCAAGCTTGACGGTATTTGAATGTCGTTCTCTGTGATTTAATTACTATCATTATTATTATAGATACAGTAGTAATTATCTCTTCTTACTGTCTCATTATGTTTTGATCAATTCACATAAAAGTTTACTGTAAATATATGGTTAGGTAACATTAAAGAAAACATATAATTATGGAATATATAATCAAATACCTTCTAAACAGTTGTATGTTTTCCAACAATTAAATGCTTTAAAAATAAATAATTAATTGTTTTTAATAGGCAAGATGCAGCTTTTGAAGCAATGAAAATATAAAGCTTTATTTGTTGACCTCAAATTACTTTACTCCAGTTATATTGATAACATCTAGGTTTCTCAAAAACCTGCTGGCACAAAATCTTCTCAGCTTTATTAATGATTCAGATGGCAGTTTCTGAAGAGACAAGTCCCACAGAGATGGAGCACTTGATTAATGACCTGGAAACACTTTTCCTTTTCAGCTGATTAAATAAAATTGACTGGATTTTTACATTTTTATAATAAAATGACCCACAGGGCTGAGATGACACAGTGAAAGCAGCATGTTCACTCTTCAACAGATTTTTATTTTGTCACTTGTAAAAATGAAAGGGCTAACCACCCAAGCAGAAAAATGCACTTTATCACTGTCCACTGCCAACATGCTGACAATTGCTGCATACAAATACAAAAACATGGAGGAAACCAGGCTGTGTTTACACTCAGCCTGATTTTGTCTAATGATGACAAAAGGTCTATGACTTCTCAGGGTTGGAGTGAGACTATTTAATTATTATGCAAAATAGATTTATAACAACACTCCTGGCAATCATAAAAGATTTTCTAATATGGTCACTTCGAAGTGATACCGTGTACCTTTCCAGAAATTTGCATATCACAAGAACTTTGGTTTTCTAAGGCAACATGGTAGCTATTCTTAAACAATAACTGAAACTCTAAAACAGTTCCTAGCTAAAATAATTGGAGAAATTGCGCTAGCAATTACACAGTCAAGACCGAATATCCCTTCCAAAAAGCAAAAATAACAGATAGAATGTCCTGAGCTGGAAGGGACCCACAAGGATCATCAACTCCAACTCCTGTCTCTGCATAGGACAACCCCAAATTTTACACCATGTGTCTGAGGGCATTGTCCAGTCACTTTTTGAATACCGACAGGCTTGGGGCCATGACTGCTTCCCTGGGGAGCCTCTTCCAGTGCTCCACCAGCTGCTGGGTGAAGAATCTTTTCCTAATATCTAACCTAAACCTCCCAGCACACCTTCCTGCTATTCCATCAGGTCGTATAACTGGCTGCCAGAAAGAAGAAATAACACCTGCCCCTCCTCCTCCCGTTGTGAGGAAGCTGTAGACCATTATGAGGTCTCCCCTCAGTCTCCTCCAGGCTGAACAAACCAAGTGACTTTAGCTGCTCCTCATACGGCTTCCTCTCCAAACCCTTCCCCAACTTTGTGGCCATCTTCTGACACTCTCCAGTAGCTTTATATCCTTTTTATTCTGTGGTGTTCAGAACTGCACACAGTGCCCCAGGTGAGGCCGCACTAGTGCAGAGCAGAGTGGGACAATCACCTCCCTCACCTGGCTGGCAATGCTGTGCTTGATGCACCCAGGACGTGCTTGGCCCTCTTGGCTGCCAGGGCACACTGTTGACTCATATTCAACTTGCCATTGGTCAGAACCCCCAGATCCCTCTCCGCAGAGCTGCTTTCCAGCTTCTTGTCCCCCAGTCTTTATGCACAGGCCAGGTTGCCATGTCCTAGTTGCAAAATGCAGCACTTGCCTTTGTTGAACTTCATACGGTTGGTGATGCCCAGTTCTCCAATTTGTCCAGATCGCTCTGCAGGGCCTCTCTACCCTCAAGAGTGTTGACAGCTCCTCCCAGTTTCATGTCATCAGCAAACTTACTAAGTAATCCCTCAAGTCCTGAGTCTAAGTCATTTATGAAGGTATTGATGAGCACTGGCCCTAAGATGGATCCCTGCAGAACCCCACTAGTGACTGTCACCAGCCTGACATAACCCCACTTACTAGAACCCTTTGAGCCTGGCCCATCAGCCAGTTGCTCATCCACTGCAATGTGTGTTTATCCAGATGGATGCTGGTCATTTTGTTCAGGAGGATACTGTGAGAGACAGTATCAAAGGCTTTACTGAAATCCAAGAATATCACATCGACAGGCTTCTCTTGGTCAATTAGGTGGGTAACATTTTCATAGAACAAAATTAAGTTTGTTAAGCAAGTCTTTCTCCTCATGAACCCATGCTGGCTGGAACCAATGACCTCATTGTTGTTCAGATGTTTTTCAATAACTGCCAGAACAATCTTCTATATAATTTTGCCCTTCTTGAAGACTGGGACACCATTTGCAGCTTCCGGTCAACTGGGACCTCTCTAGATTCCCAGGATCACTGAAAAATCAAAGAGAAAGATCTCGCTATGACATCAGCCAGCTCTTTTAGGACCCTCAGATGAAATATGTTGTCTCTAAATCGACACACTTGCACTCACAACGGCATATACAGCTGTTGTATGTAAAGTCATAGAAGCAGCTGCTATGCCAAGTCTGCCTGTGTATTGTTTGTCTTAAGATCTCTGTTCCTCTCTCTCTTTTGATTTTCTTTGTTTCTTTCCTTGAATCTGTCATTTGCATACAAACGCCCAATCTGATAATCAATAATTTCAGTCTGGTTAAGTAACCAATATTATTTTGCCCTCTCTTAAAAGCTGTTTATTTGTCTTCCTAATACTAAACTGTCGATATCAGTAACCCCTTGTGGGTTCAGTGGTTGATATAAACATTTTATCCCTCATAAGAAATCTTATATGAAATCTGTATCTTCTAGCTTAACTCTCCCCATCTGAAATGGAGCCACCTTATCCTGACTACTGAGAACAGTCCATGGCCAACCCTAGCTAGCATTGTAAACAAGCCCAGATATTGGCTGAGAGTTTTAAATGGACTGCGGCAAATACAAGGCACTGAGTTTGGTAATTGTAAGACAACAACAATTATCATATCACTGAGCCTTGACGCAGCAGTAAACCTAAGGTTACATCTGAGAAAATGCAAAAAATATACAGCATGTCCAGATTTTCCCAGAACCATCTGGATTACTGTACACATGTAGAGTTTGTGTGCAGCTTCTTCCTCAAGGCTCATTTTAAGCCTAAATAATTGAAGGGGCTCCTCTGGAAATAATTTCTCTTAAAGAGTGGATGCATTGTATCATTCATCTGTTGTCTTCTGCTCTGTTCTGTATCTGAATAGCAAAAAAGCTTGTAGTTTTTCAACCTGCAAGGGAAGGAGATGCACAGCTTTGGCAATATTAATGTAATATTTCATTTCTGAGTTGAATAATTTCCATCATATCTTTACAATTCAGTGTTTAGCTGTAACATGTGAATGTGTATGGTTAAAACTATTGATATTTCTTTACCTTCCACGTGCATGGTGGTGTGAGTTTAGTCACAACAGTTGGTAGAACCAGTGCACTCATATGAATCCTGCCAGGAGAAGCAAAATTTACACGATTTTTGACATCTATTCATCAAGAGATAAACTAGGACTTCTAGATCTGTCACTTTAGCATAGGGACTATTTGCGTGTTTAAGAAAATAATACTAATATTTTCTAAGATGGAGTTTCTACTCTTTCCATTTTTAAATAGATATGAGAATAGACAATCTGGCATTGAATTGACTTTGCTTCTGCTTCAGCTAGGAAGTTCTGAAGTAAGTGTGAATGAAAGGTAATGCAGAAAAATATAGGTATAATAAATGAATATGTATGTATTTAAAGTAAAGTTGATTGTTATATAGCGTAAATATTAAGCAAAGTTTATCCAGTTTGAAATATGAAGGTTGGATAAACCAATATTTAAAATGGTCTTGTCAAAAAAGTCATCCTCTTTCTAAAAAAAAGTCTTCATCAAAATTGTCAATAATGGAAAGAACCAGAAGCTTGCGTATTGGATTTCTTAAACCTGGTGATGATGCGCATCTGCACTCTGCCGTATGTTTCACTGTTTAAATTCAGTCAGAATGTTGTCATCTGTTAGACCCTTTCCCATCCATCTACACAGCCACTCATGCATAAAAGGAAGCAAAAACAGTGGGGACACAGAAAGAATAAACACTTTTTAACTACATTATTTTTCATTACAAATTAAATCTATCATGGTAATAGTGCACAAAATAGTGCTCAAATACACTCAGCCTCCCACAAAATCATCTGTTCTTACTAATTAGTGTGATGGGGACTCTTAAACTAGATACACCAGATGAAATTTCAGGTTGGACGTGAAATGATAGAAGAGAGGAAATAATCTACCATAGCAAGGAACAGATATTACATCCACCCATATATTTTCGCGCTTGGCCTTTGATATTGGTTAACGAAAGAAAAGGCTTTGAGGCAGGAGGAGTTTAATTGAAACATGAGTTTAATTGAAACCTTTGAAGAATGCAGAGCAAGAAATATTTTCTAGGCAGTACAGGCTTCCAGAAACAAGGGGTGCAAGTTATGTATTCTTTCTAATACTGTTTAAAGCAGATCCTACTGATGGAAAGTACTTGGCAAGGTTCTTCTCCTGTAGAAGCATGGCAAAAGAGCCCAACCATAGAAACTCAGTGCTAATCTTACAAGATCAAGATGTAGAGACTGATACTTGTCCACTGTAAGGACAAACTGTGGTTCTTTATTTCGCTTAGCAAATAGAGAACTGATAACTGTTAAGTCAATCAAATGGAGGAAAGGAAGACATTGCACTTCACATGAATAATCACTTGTACAAGAACAGACCGAGAAATAACTAGCTGGATGTCAGATCTGCAGAAGGATTTAGTGGTTCGTAAACTGAACATGAGTCAAGAGCTTCATGGCATTGCTCAAGAGGCAAACACGTTACTACGATAAAGAAGTTTGTGGCCTTCAAGAAAATACAAGTATTTTGCATTTAACTGAGGACTGGAGTGCTAGGCTTACTTAAGAATGTCAAGAAAAATATGCTTAAATGGAAAGACTCCAAAGAATGACAGCATGAATGATCAGAGATCTGGGAAAAATGGTCTTGTAAAGGAAAGGACTGAGAGAATACGACTGTTTAGTCTAGAAAATAAAAGAACCGAGACATAATGGTTTTTGAATCTTCAAATGCATTCCATAGCTGCTACAGAGAAGAATAATTTATTCTTTATGCCTGTGGCAGATAGAAAGGTAGAAAGGGAGATTGAGGTTGACTACTATGAGATTTTCTAACTATGAGAGTAGCAAGGCAAATGAATGAGTTGTCTGGGGAGATACTGGCATCTCCTCTGTGAAAGAGGAGACTCTCTCTTTAAAAAAAAGTTAAAGAAATATCAGAAAGGAGTAACACAGGTACAGCCGATCCTACCTTAAGACACTGAAATAGAGCCAATGACATTCTAGGGTAACCCCTCAGCTCTGGGTAACCTCCCAGATTCAGTAACTGAAGCCAGCTGTCAAGACAAACAGTTTGTTGACAGGTTCCTGTGGTCTTTTGAAATTCCTGAAATGCTACCATTTGTAACTGCTGAAGCATCCACCAGGACACCAGAAATCTAATCTTACACAACCATAAATTTTATGGCCAAACTAGACTGAGATACCATCTCTGAAAGGAGAATAAAGTGAAAAGTGAACAGCACAGAAATTTTTCACCTGTATGGCATTCAAATGTAAGTATGGAGAAATGAAATGTAAGAAATGGAGAAGGTGGCAGTTTGGACAGGTGTACTCTTCACTGGGTAAAGAACTGGCTGGGTGGCTGGACCCAAAGAGTTGTGGTGAATGGAGACAAATCCAGTTGGCAGCCAGTCACGAGTGGCGTTCCCCAGGGCTCAGTGTTGGGGCCAGTTCTGTTTAATATCTTTCCCACTGATCTGGACAAGGGGATGGAGTGCACCTTCACTAAGTTTGCAGACGACACCAATTTGGGTGGGAGTATTGATCTGCTTGAGGGTAGTAAGGCTCTGCAGAGGGATCTGGATCAGCTGGATTGATGGGCCAGGGCCAATTGTATGAGGTTCAAGGCCAAGTGTTGGGTCCTGCACTTTGGTCACAACAACCCCAGGCAGCGCTACAGGCTCAGGGAAGAGTGTCTGGAAAGCTGCCTGGTAGAAGAGGAACTGGGGGTGTTGGTTGACATCAGCTGAACAGGAGCCATTAACGTGCCAAGGTGGCCAAAAAGGCCAACAGCATCTTGGCATGCATCAAGAATAGTGTGATCAGCAGGACTAGGGCAGTGATAGTCCCCCTGTACTCAGTACTGGTGAGTCTCCACCTTGAATTCTGTGTTCAGTTTTGGGCCCCTCACTACAGGAAAGATATTGAGGTGCTGCAGTGAGTTCAGAGAAGAGCAAGGAAGCTGGTGAGGGGCCTGGAGCACAAGTCTTATGAGGAGCGGATGAGGGAACTGGGGCTGTTTAGCCTGGAGAAAAGGAGGCTGAGGGGAGACCTTATCAATCTCTACAACTACCTGAAAGAAGGTTGTAGTATGGAAAGTATTGGTCTCTTCTCCCAAGTAGCAAGTGATAAAATGAGAGGACACTGCCACAAGTTGCACCAGAGAAGGTTTAGATTAAAAAAATTTCTTTGCAGAAAGGGTTGTCAGGCACTAAGAGACGTTTAGTTCCAGGTTATGGCTGGACTTGATGATCTTGAGGGTCTCTTCCAACCAAAATGATTCTACGATTCTAGATTATGAAATAGTGGCACATGATGTTAAGATGCTCTAGTGGTTTTGCTGCCAAACAGGCCTTTTAATAAAGATTATATTAAATACAGTAATAAAAATATGTATTATTAGAACTGACTATTAGAATTGACTAAAAATATTAGAAGCTTTTTACCATATTTTTAGGTTCCACAGACAGAGGTTTGTATCTGTAATGTTTTCTCAAAAGTCCTGAGAAGACTGATGCCTGGCAAGTTCCTCTGCATACTTAAACATCGGAAAAAAATAAAAATGCTATAGATGTGCTGCATAGAGACAAAAATTATACTACTATATTCAACTATCTCTTTATGTTTTAAAATATTTTAAGCATTCAGAACATAAACTTTCTCAGGCCTCTGTTCCCATTCATCTTAGTTGGCTGGACTGAATAGAGGACAGTGCAGTTTACTGATTTTTGGTGTAGACAGTGTAGAACATTTTCCTTTTATTGCCTATATGGGAATATCAGACAGATAAGTTTGTTCTCTCTTCTACTGTATTTACTACTGTATCCCTGCTAATTTTCTCCAATTTTAGTATAATACTAAAATAATTAATACTCTTCCAGTGCTAAATCAGTGAGGATACGCTTGTGTATGTGACTTTTGGAATAAAACCTACTTGGTAGAGTTTTGGTTGCCTAAAGTATAAGTCAGGTTTTGCACAGATTTTTAAAAGTGTTAAGTTTAACAACACGCAATTAATATTTTTAACATGATGAAAACCTATGTTTAAGATAATCTGTGTTTCTTCTTATTAGTTCAGATGGCTTAGCTAATGAAGTAAAGGTTTTCACAAACAAAATTCCATATTCATCTAAGATTTTGGTAAAAAGTTAGAAAATAAGGAAAAAAAAGTAAGAATCTTAATAGTTTTGATCTATTGTTTTTATCTATGAAATTTTCCTTCAGTTTTTTTTGCTCAGCCTTAGCCTTAAAAATACCCAACATAATTCTTTTTCTTATTGAAACATTCTAATATTTCACAAAGTTGCACAATCTTATATATATTAATCTACAGTTATTCTGTGGAAACCACAGAAAACGTAGTAATCCAGTCCTCATTTACAATCAATATTCACTATAGAGATAATTTCTGGTAACTGTCATCAGCTGTTGTGCCAAAACTCCAGCCATCAATGAATACTAATTTAATCTTACTAAATTGTCAAGTAACATTTAGGCTTGAACACCTAAAGAGTAATTGGATATTTAATTTCCATTGATTTCACATTACTGTCTCACTCTTTCACCTTTCACCAGGACAGGCACCTTTGAAATAGATCAGTAAATGGAATACTGTGAACTTTGTCTTCTTATTCTTACCTGTAAATAATTTCTTTCCAATGAGTTATTTCATAAAGGATGATGACATTTTTATAAATACAAAACAGTTCAGAAAGCTTCAATTTTTTTTTAAGTTTCTTTAAAGCTTTTAAATGAACAGGGTGATACTTGTTTGAGCATGTGGAATATTCACAAAATAGAAATCATATAAAATAATCAAAAGGGAAGAAGGGAACCCTTTCTGTCCACAATTTCTTATTCATCTTTTAGGTTGAGGCCAGTTTTGTCATCCATATTTGAGGTTTAAAGTTTTAACCTCTCAGTATTTGGAGAACGATATGAGGAACTAGGTTTGTCCTCAAATACAGCACTAAACATCAGAGGATTTATTCAGTTGTAAATTCTGTACAGACTTTGCCCTACCACTAAAGCACTAATCTGCTAAAAAAGGTAGAACTCAAAAATATTGAAGATTTTTTTCTTCCATCAGGTTCACTACTGGTTGCTCCTGCCAGCCTCGCGTTATAATTTGCACAGCCTAAATCATGACTTGATTGGATATGAAAAGGTATGAGTAATACTGAATCTGGTCATCTTATTTTGAATGTGTCCAGAATATCAGGGTGAATTTTGTATATTGACATATAGTTGTCTAGATATTTTAAGGGAAAAAAAAAATCTGGTCATTGCCAGAGGGAATTTTTAATTTCACAGTAACACCAAAACACATTCAATGGATAAAATAAAAATATTTTCCTTTAAATGTCCCCTGTGTTTCATAAATGAAATCATAATAATGAAAAGCTAAGGCAAGGTATCCTCCTTCAGTGTAGTCAATCATATATATTTTAGGGGAAAAAAAAGGTAACAACTAAGCTACTTTAGATTCCCATTTATAGAATAATTGTTACTGCTTTCAGTTCCCTTTGTGGTGTCCTGTTTGACTGCACTCAGGCAGCATGTGTGCCTATAAACTACACAAACATAATTAAGGAACCTTATAGCCTTTTTGAGAGAAACCGCGGCCTAGCAGTTACCTGAAGTTGATAAGCTTTCATACACATATTCTTGTGTGCCCCTATGGAAAAAAAACATTTCTTTTGTCAGTTGGAAGCCATTAAAATCTTGAAGTACAATAAATCATTTTGGACAGTAGACTGGGAATATGCTTTTACAAAATTTTGCAGGCTCCATTTCTCTTATAGCATGCCAAAAGAACAGAGGAAGTGTGACAGGGAACTGCGAAAGCAAAGTGAGCTGAAGAATTAGCTCAGAGAACTACCAGAAATTTGCTACAATCACCACAGAAATAATGAGCTCCTATAGACGGAAAAACCTCATGGCAAAGCCATCAGCAGAAAACTTGTACCCTGAGTCATTTAGAAAGTGAGACCAGTACTGTTTTAGTTTATTTATTTTGTAGGAGAACTTCAGGCTAATTGAACCTTTTTTCTGTAAACTAGTTGACCAAAACCAATATGACAGATGAGGACTTTCTCCGGAAACCAGAATCTCCTACTTCCAGTGAGGAAACTCACTCTGCTTATAAAAGGGTTGTAGCAATCCAGTGATGGAGTCACTTCTGCTCAACAGAAACTCTGATCCCATAAAGTAAGGGATGCATTGAGACCTGCAGAGCAATACAATTTTAGGCATATAACTAACTGGTCGATGGCTTAAAGTAGTTTTCAGCTCACTATGTATTTCATATCTCTTTCCTAGCTGTCCACCCTTTCCCAGACACTATGCAGAAAACTTATGTAATTGATCAAGAATTAGGAGATTTTACTCAAAAATCACATGTCTAAGTTAGGTGAAATATCTGGTTGTTCCATGATGCTAGATTTCTTGTAATACTGATTGGAGCGAGAGTCAAAATAAAATACAATATTAAGGAAGGCAGGCAAAATACAATAAAATACAAGTCAAAATAAAATACAAGAAAAATTAATCAAAAGTTCTATCCTGTATGTTTTTAAGAAAACAGTGATGAAGGATAGATGTCTTATAAGATGCAGAGACCTTAAAATACAAGCAGAGGTTTGCCCTATTCTGCTAATTCAGCATTTGAACAGGAGAATTATCTATGCAGTAAAACATGAAGGAAAAAGATAGCCCTAAACTGAGGAATCCTGTTATAAGGAACCCTACTGTATTGAAATGGGGTGGGATGATGGAGTTGTTTGGGCTCTACCTCTGTGGAAGACTCACTCAAGCGTAGGAGGGCTGTATTGGATGGATTTTTCAATTTTTCATTAAAAGTAATTCTCCTAAGAAGTAGTCTAGAAATAGTCTTTACTAGTAGCTTCCTAGAAGTATTGTCTTTTTAATCTCTGATTTGTGTTGTTTTCATTTGGTTTTAGGTGTGATGTACATGTTTCTCTTCTCTGGTGGGAATTAGAATTCTCACTATACTTGTAAAAGAGAAGTCTGTGTCTTAATGTGTAGAATGGTAGCTGCTGCTTCTTTTTTTTTTTTTTTTTTCACGAAAAGACTTAAGTATCTTGTTCTAAATAATTTCTGAAATATTCTTAGGGGTTTGTTTCCACTGTCTTTTTGAGAAATTTTATTTTTGTAGTATTCTTTTTCTAGAATTTTATACTTAATCTGATCATTATTTTTAAGAAGGGCAGGCAAAACTCACATTCTTTATGACCTTCATGATATTTTGAGCCAAACTGTATTATGAAGATAGAAGCAGATGAAGTGTTGCCTACTACTATTTTTTGATTGACATTCAGCAGTAACAAGTTCCTACTAGAAACTATTTGATTTCACATACGCAGCAACCAGGAGTGAGAGACTGATGTTACAGGAATGTGAAGAATTTTTATACGTATTCAATCTTAAATGTATGATCATAAAATATGTATGTGAATATTAAGTCACTCTAGGACTAGATAGGACCATGGAAGAGGGGAAGGGTGTGCGAGGGGAGAACTGCTACCCAGTGCAAGTTAAGAGAACAACCTTTCATTTGCAAGTACATAAGCAAATCTAAAACTATACCCTTTAGCCTGTAATGTCGTTGGTTATTCAGGTTCAGAAGAGCAGGAAGCTAAATGAATTCTTTACAGTTGGAGGTTGAGCTAGCTCTCCGTGAGAGTAGCAGGTTTAACCACTCATCAAGTATGTCAACAGCGTCCCTCATTCCTTTCCAGAATCCTCTTTTGTTTTTCACATCTACCTAGGGGAAACTTATCCTTCTCAGCAATGATTATGGAAAAACAGAGTGCTGTTTACAATAAGATGCATGAATTTCTTGAAGCAATAAAAATCACTGTCTCTTACAAAAAATATTTACACTTTTCTCCTCCTAGTTAGGAGCATTATTTCCTAAAACCTGTCTGGTTTTTCTAAAAATTACTTTGAAAAACACTTTCTCTAGTCCTGAGAGCTACACAATAACTCACAAGAGCTAGATCATAAGTTTGGTTACTTTAGGGTAACCCCAGAGGTACAAAAAAATTTTATAAAGATATACAGATTATAATATAACATTTAATGTTTGAGGAGACAGCATATAGGGAAGAAAAAGCAGATGGAGAACTGCTCCATTTCTCATTCTTGATTCCTACATAAAATAGATGCAAAGCCACATTACAAATTTTTGCTAGTTATATGTTCAAAAGAATAACTCATGTAAAGAGAAATTTCTTCCATGGAGATGTGAATCTATTGTCATATTCCAGGTATTTTTCTCCCTATCATGTGGTCCTAGCTATTGACAAAACAATAACCTTGTAGATGGATCTGTAACTGGTATGAGTGAATAGATGAAATGTTTTCATTCATCCAAATAGTTGTAATTTCCCTCTTTCATTTTTGTGCTTGTTAATACGTAATTGACAGAGTTGATAAGTTCTCATTCTTCTATTTTTATGATTGCAGAAAAGCCAAACTTAACAACAGGAAGAAAATACAAAGAGGTAGATACTTACCAGTTTTGCCAAATAATGGCTGTAGGTTCAGTTTACTATGCTGATTTTACTTGGATTTTGGTGGAAATAATATGGACCAGCATGCAGATAGCACAGACAGATCATGGAGAGAAAGTCTATAGATCATTACAGGGAAAGAATCATTGTAAATTATACTGTAGAAATGGGTTGAGGTATTAAATACATGTTGCCTAAATGTTTTAATGTAGAACCTTCAAAGGAAAGAATCAAATCTTAATGGCAGACAGTAGTTCAGACCAGCATGTACAAAATCATAGTGAATAACTGCATGAGTAGGAGAATAACTATGCTTACAGAGACAAGGATCTAACTGATGTTTTGCAGTTGAAGCTCATCTTAAATTCTCATTTTTAAAATGTCTTTCTGCTTGGTGAAAAAAAAAAGGCAAAAAAAAGAAAAAAGAAAACCAACAAAAAACTGTTTTAAAAGTGTCTTCCATTTTTGCTTTCTTAAAACAAAGGTACCTCCAGATAAAGCAAAAAACTGACATGCCCACTCCTAGTCTTTCACAGCATTAAGTTCTCTTCTGCTCTTCAAGGAGACTCAAATTCCATCATCTTTTTCTCTTCCTTGTTTCTGTTCCTTTGTTACACATTTACTGATAAACATGTGAACCAATACTAGTTTTCCATCATAAGATTTTTCTTGCAGAAGTATGCTTTTTCTTGGTTTAGTGCCTTGATATCTTCTTATACCCTTATACCTATTGAAAATAGAAAGTTTCAGGAAAATGACAACCATACATGTTGTCATGTGTCTGTTTCAAGGTGTACTAGTGTTGACTTCCTTTAAAAACTTTAAAATTTTTCTGACCTATTCCTCCATTCTAATGTCATTATTTTATCATCACAATTTCATATCGTCAATGCTGCAGAATAATCTTATCTTCACATATGTAAGTCAGGAAATAATCTTCATGCATGACCAGTAAGTTGCAAGTTTCAAATCTAAAAGGTGCAGCACTGGATCAAGACTAGTGTCTCTGAAGGCAGGAATGTATCCTCACAGCTCCTTTTAAAGACTGACTTGGTTGACCAGGGACAAAAATGAAATCTTCCTTCCATGAATATTTGTAAACACACCTTTTGACACACAGATGTGTACATGCATGCACTCTCAGTCACAGTTCATTAGCATCCCATATATTAATCTGCTTGACAATTCTATGTATAAGTACTCTACAAAGAAACAAATGCCAAGACTAGTTGTTACCTTGAAGTGAAAAAATATTAGACTGTCCCAAGACATTGACCAAAAGGCATGCAGATCATTGCACTTTCAAAGGAAGTCTGTCTGTATCAACATCAAAATCAGTGAACTGGGAAATGTGCAGTGTCTAAATGATGTTTATAGTTTTGCTGTTATGTTTCTATTTAGTGATACAACCCACGTGGCTTCTTTCTTGCATGTAGCATATATCTGTTGTTCAGCTAAAGAAGCAAATGGAAAATCCTCTGATATAGTTTATTCTTTTTTTTCTACTTCTTTGTACACTTAAATGACATTTTGAATTAATTTATTTTTCTCTGAAAGTTGTAAGAAAATGCTCATCATTTACATGACAGAAATTGACCAGCATCCTGGGCTTCATTCTTATCAGCTGCTTTTGTCTGAAAACCTTTGTGAAGGGCACAGACTCACCGGCAAAGGGCAAAAGTTAAAGGGGTGTTATCTCCTCCATACCCATTAGTATTAATTTCTGCAGTACCTCCCTGTGTGACGTGATGGTGTAGGAGTATATATTTTCCTTCTCTCCCTTCTCATTTCTTCAGATGGAAAGAGAAAAAGGAGATTACTGGTTAAGAGTAAAGTTAATTTCACAGAACCATAGAATCACAGAACGGCTGAGGTTGGAAGGGACCTCATCTAGTCCAACACATGCTAAAGCAGGTTCACCTATAGCAGATAACACAGGAATTTTTCCAGGTGGGTTTGAATGTCTCCAGAGAAGGAGACTCCACAACCTCTCTGGGCAGCCTGTTCTAGTGCTCTGGAACCCTCAAAGTAAAGAATTTTCTCCTCATATTCAGATGAAACCTCCTATGCTTCATTCTGTGCCTGTTGCCCCTCATGTTATCATTGGGCACCACTGAAAGGAGTCTGGTCCCATTCTCTTGACACCCACTCCTGAGATATATATAAGCATAAATAAGGTCCCCTCTCAGCCTTCTCTTCTCCAGGCTGAACTATTTGCTATTTATTTTGATTTGCTATGCCTAGGCTATATTGAGTCATAGAATAATAGAATGGTTTAGGTTGGAAAGGACCTTGAAAGGTCCTCTGGTCTGACCCCCCTGCAATGAGTAAGGACATCTTCAACTAGATCAAGTTGCTCAGAGCCATATCCAGTCTGGCCTTGAATGTTTACAGGGAAGGGTCACCCGTTCCAATGTTTCACCACCCTTGTCGAAAAAATTTCTTCCTTATATCTAGTCTGAATCTACTCCCTTTTATTTAAAAAGACATTTATTAAACTTACTAAAATAAGTTTAAAAATATGAGGGACTCGAGGTACTCATCTGAGCGCTTGACCTCATCTGTATCTCTTCCCCTTTTTGTCCTGATTTTCATGGAAAAAGGACCCCATGTGCATGTCAGGGAAGTAAAATATTAGGGTAGTTTGACTTGCACAGTCTGATCTAGATGAAGTCTAATTCTAAGAATAAATTTAAACTAATTTTATGTTTAATCCAAGGAACTGCTCCTAAAGCTAGATGAAACCAATGTAGGGAACAAAAGGATGTATGGAGAAGGGAAATCTTGCAGAAGTAACCACTGAGGAGGTTTCACTTCTGGAATGCTTAGATCTTTTGCAGTAGGTGTTCATTGTAATATCTGTGTTTCCAGAATAATTTAGTTTCACTAACATTCAACTGACTATATATTAAACAAGCGATATCTGTTTTGACCTGTACAGCTAAATTTTGCTCTTATTCACTTGTTCAATATCCGCCTTTCTAGACAATGCAATACTGTGGGAAATAAAAATGGTGAAGCATGAAGAAAACAGTCTAAACATAGTTCAATATGCTCACTGAGAGTGAATAGAAAATTAACACCTGTAACTCACTGTTTTCAATCTCAGTCTTAGTCTGTTGATCATCATCAAGTTTCTTCAATGTATAGCAAACATTTACAGAGACACTTTTCACAGAAGAGCACTGACTTTGGCAGCTTTACAGGTAAATGTCTGGTCTGAGTTGTACCAGGCCTCTGTGCAATACTTCGGAGATTACTTGGCATCCATGAGTAACTGACCTGTTCCAAGTAGCAATCTATATTCTCATTTCTAAAGAATTCTAAAAGATTGCTTTTAAAAAAAATTCATTATTACTAAGAATGTTTTTGTGTAAGTAGATAGCCAATAACATTTTGTGCACAGTTTTCCCGTTAAGATTATAAAACTTCCAGGTTACTCATGTTTTGTCTGATCCATTTGTTACCTTGCCTCAGTGTGTTTCACTACATTTTTTTTCTTAGTTTTAGGGAAAAATAATTCACAAATTAAAGATGTTTGTGCCCTTTGAGATATGCAGATATCAATATCTTTATGTATATATAGCTGTCATTCATTCAGATCCACTTTACCCAGGATGTGTCCAATGGTTTGCCTAGTCTTTCTGTAAGCACCATGAGGTGCTTAAAATGTATACTTCTTTTCTGCAAAATTAGAGATTTCAGCAATTAAGAAAAAACTGTGCTGTAACTGTGACTCATTATTATTGCTTTGAATAATGTCAGCTGAACTCTGGATTCTTGTTATTGTGAAGGAAAAAGGTCTCACTGATTCTGACCTATTTGTTAGTGTACACTGTCATGCACACTAATATACAAGGTTAAAATTTGCAGATAAATACCTCAGAAGTGTGAACTAACAAAATAACATTTCTTATAGTTAAGCCAAACCTTCAAGAAAGGATTTGGCAACAGGAAAGTGTCTTTCTGACATGAAACAATAGTGGGTTCAGATAAAACAATTTAAAAATATTTTGAAAATCTTCTGGTCCCAATTTATAAACACATTTTTGGATTCTCAGTTTATGTTTTGAAGAATAAAATAAATCTTACTATCTATTGTCTGCTGCTCAGGACCACTCACTATTGAGTAGTCAGTGTCATTTTAGGTAAGAAAAATAGGGTTACCTGTGCATGCGAAGAGCACGACTTTGCCTCTTCACTCGCAGCAGATTTTTTTTTAAGACAGTCAATAGTCTCTTTTAATAGAGGAAAAACAGGAAAGAAAGTTATTGCAGCATTTTCCTATGCATTAAATGATGGTAGATATTGGGAAAGAATAGATTTTTTTACAGGACAGATATTTACTTGCTAATACAGATTTAGTAAGTAAAAAGCTCTTAAATGAGAAGTATACATAAAAACATTGCTCAAATTTAGATGAAGTAGGGGTAGAGAGACAATCATGCAGCACTTGGTGAAATAAAATCTGCTTTTGGGATTTGTAACTTCTTCAAACTTTGGTGAAATATTTCATTTTTACAACAGAAACTGTCAGAAACTTTATTATTACAATTACTCCGTTTTGTATTTTTGGCCATAAGTTTTTCTGTGTCATTCAGATGTCTCTGAGTATTTCTTTAAAACTTCAATCAGGCTGGTGCAGAGAAAGCATTGTATATGTTAAATTTAACTTCTTTATTCTCTCTTTGAACCTTTTAACATTACAGGAAATTAGAATTTGGGTATGTTTACTGTTTTGGGAAAAGTCATAGCTTACAAAACACACAGTTCATAGCTATCTGGAGGGGGAAGAAGAAGTGGTTCAGATATTGAATTTCAGCACCTTTCACTTACTGCGAGTGCTGGGCTGAACAGGACCTGTAAAGGGAAGAACATCCATCCTCTGGTAAAGGGTTCATCAATCTCAGGAATCTGTTTCCAACAGTGATCATAAATTAATATTCAGGAGCGTATTGGAACAAGTCAGGGACTTTTTCTACCAGCTGTGAATCAAAATTGAACATTCCTGAGCTAAGAGTCTGTGAACCTTTCTTTTCTCCAGTCTGGTGGGCCAAGACACATTGGAAACAATGATGTTATGGTATAAGATTCAGTATCAGTGTCTTTTCATAGTTGTATGTGTCCTTTTAGTTCATTAACCTGAAGACAATGACGAAAGACAATGAATTCTCAATTAAGGATGAAGTGGGATTATAGAGTATATGAAAGGAGTTCAGGAAAGAAACATATCTTTTATTCTGAGTGTTACTTTTGCAGAAAATTCAGTTATTTATATCATAAATGTTCTCTGAAATGAATGATCCTTGTGTAACACAAAAGTCAAATAGGACAGAGTTGATAAAAAAACATACTAGCTGTATTGGCACAAACATACACACTTCCTCATCTTGATCTTCAGTTAAGAGCTGGCATAAAAAAAGCATGAACATAAAAGGATATTGCAGATTCTTAATTACAGTAATTCTTAATTAAGGATTAAAGAACAATACAAACTGGATTTAAAAAAATTGTTCCTCTAAAGAAGCAAGACATGGAGTAATTCAAGGGGTTTCTTAGTATGAAGATGTGAATTCTTTGACTATGTTTGACTAATGGTCATATGCAGCATGTAAATCAAGGTCCAAACAATATAGAGAAGATTAAAGTTTTCAAAAGCAAGGTTATTTTCTTCTCTGCACTGAACTAACTTTATGACAAAACAGTGCAAAGATTCTTAACTTTAACAAACCATCAGTTATTACTAAGAGAGACTATATGCTTTAGCTTCCTGCCCTAACTTATGTGTGCCCTAATTTATGTATGTGGTCAAAAATTTCAAAGTAAATGTCAAGCAGGAGATGTTGAGTGAAGGATGGTCATGTTTCTGTAAAGAATGTAAGATGGAAGAATTTTTTAAAACCTAAAAAGTTGTGACTTCAAATAAGAGTTATTGTCTCTCTAAACCTTACAATTTTGAACAGTCATAAAACAGACAAAAATAAGACCAAATTTTTTGGCTTCTCTCTTGACAAATACAGTATATTGTTTCACCCCTTGAAAGTTTGCAATTTTGATTTACTGGATTTCTAAGTTTTGTTTGGTTTTTTTTTTAATGAATTTATGTTCAAAGTGAATTCTAAGGTGTTTGGTTCTTTCTTTTTTTCTTTCTTTTTTTTTTTGTTATAATGTGCAGTAGTGTGAAGTTTTTCATTTCAATATTCTCAAAACACTTAATAATATAGTTTATTCCTAGAACTCACAAAGTAAATATTTTAACTCTCAGGGAAGTAAAAGCAAGTAAATGATGCAGGGTAGTTATTGCCTTAAAATGAATACATATGTTAGAATATACTTTATAATAATACGCATTGGAAGAAAAAACCTTTGAAACAAAACACCGCTCTGTACCAGGCTTATATAGATCTATGTGTATATGAATTCTTGTGTGTGAACAACAGAACTTGAATTGAGGAGACACCTCTGAGCTACCAACAAAACTAACGGTTGTGATCACAAGAAATTTCTTTTTGCAGACAGAAAAGGCACATCAAGGCACCTATGCTTCCCTGATGTGACAATGGACATATCTTTGTGAAAACATAAACAATCTGGAAAAACAACTATCAATAACAAAACAAAACAAACAAACAAAAAAAGGCAGTACACTCTACAGTCTAAAATTCTCATCTCTTAAAAAACGGATAATTTCAAATGGATCCTGACTTTCACCTAAGAGTGTGACTTGGACAGTAAGAGGACCTTTAAAGGATGACTCAAAAGAATAGATACGCTGTGAATTTTGCATGCTTCCAGTTTCACTCCAAGCCTACATACCTCTGATCATTTATGCTACCTGCAATAACTTTCTCCCACAATCCAAACTTTTCCAAATGAAACTCAGGATTCAGGTGGCTGAGGAGTATGCTCATAATGTAGTCTAGAAATATATCCCTAATGACTCTCATAATTTTGGCCCAGTCCCTAAATTAACTCTACCATAACCTGATATGAATTGAAATATTCTTCTGTAAGGCACTCTTCACTGCAGAACATATTATCAACAAAATACCATAAATGCCTTCATTTTATTTCTAAAATCATCTTAACAGCTCCCTGTCTCAAATAATGACAACGATTTTGCATGCTGATGCATATTTACAGTTGGTATGCAATTATAATAAGGTCTTGTAATGCTCTCAAGAACCTCACCTAAAGTCACAGTAGTATTATGTACAGGCCAGACTAAGAAATAAACGCAACATATCAAACTATTTCTTAACAGCAGAATGGTTGCTGTTTCAAATTGATGGAAATGTGTTTTCTACCTCAAAGTATCCTGTCTTTCCAGTATAATGAGACAGCCTGCACATCTGAGATCATTAATGTGACTTGACACACACAAAATAGAAAATTATAGAGAGGTAAAAAATAATATTCAAAATTCTGAAATTGAATTTTCCACTATGACATTAGAGCACTTCAAAACAATATTGCTACAAATGAGGATGTGTCAATAATTGCATATTTTCCTAAAAATATGGCTTATCATAAAAGGACAGAGGAATAAGGAGAGCAGATTAATACTCTTAGATGTAGAAGCAGTTTTGAAACATCTTTTCTATGGGCTGCTTTGGTTGCAGTGACGATGAGATGGTGGAGTTCAGAATCTCCTGTGGTGGGAGCAGAATACCGAGCACAATTGCAACCCTGGACTTCAGCAGGGCCGACTTTGGCCTTTTCAAACAATTGCTGGAGGAAATCCTGTGGGCAAGGCTGCTTGAAGGTCAAGGGGCCCAAGATAGTTGGTTAATGTTCAGGGACCAAGCTCAAGATGAGTGCATCCCGACGCGCAGGAAGTCAAGGAAGGGAGCCAGGAGACCTGCGTGGTTAGACAGGGAACTGCTGGGCAAACTCAAGTGGAAGAGGAGAGTTTACAGATCATGGAAGGAGGGGCTGGCCACTCGGGAAGAATATAAGGCTGTTGTCAAAGGATGCAGGGAGGCAACTAGGAAAGCTAAGGCCTCCTTAGAGTTAAACCTGGCGAGAGGGGTCAAGGACAACGGGAAGAGCTTCTTCAAATACATGGCAGATAAAACTAACACCAGAGGCAATGTAGGCCCACTGATGAATGGGGTGGGTGCCCTGGTGACAGAAGATACAGAGAAGGCAGAATTACTGAATGCCTTCTTTGTCTCTGTCTACTCTGCCGGAGGCTGTCCTGAGGAGTCCCGTACCCCTGAGGCCCCAGAGGAAGGCAGGGCAATGGAGGAGTTTGCCTCAGTTGATGAGGACTGGGTTAGAGACCAGTTAAGCAATCTGGACATCCATAAATCCATGGGTCCAGATGGGATGCACCCGCGGGTGCCGAGGGAGCTGGCTGAAGTCATTGCTGGACCGCTCTCCATCATCTTTGCCAAGTCTTGGGAAACGGGAGAGGTGCCTGAGGATTGGAGGAAAGCAAATGTCACTCTGGTCTTCAAAAAGGTCAAGAAGGAGGACCGGGGCAACTGTAGACCGGTCAGCCTCACCTCCATCCCTGGGAAAGTGATGGAACACCTTATCCTTGGTGCCATCTTAAGACATATCAAGGATAAGAGGGTCATCAGGGACAGTCAACATGGCTTCACCAAGGGGAAGTCATGTTTGACCAACCTCATAGCCTTTTATGAAGACGTAACAAGGTGGATTGACGATGGCAGAGCAGTGGATGTGGTCTACCTTGACTTCAGCAAAGCATTTGACACCATCTCCCACAGCATCCTCACAGCAAAACTGAGGAAGTGTGGATTGGATGATTGGGTAGTGAGGTGGACTGCAAACTGTCTGAAGGAGAGAAGCCAGAGAGTCGTGGTCAATGGGGCAGAGTCTGGTTGGAGGCCTGTATCTAGTGGAGTGCCTCAAGGGTCAGTTCTGGGACCAATACTATTCAATATATTCATCAACGACTTGGATGAGGGAATTGAGTGTACTATCAGCAAGTTTGCTGATGACACCAAGCTGGGAGGAGTGGCTGACACGCCAGAGGACTGTGCTGCCATACAGTGAGATCTGGACAGGCTAGAGAGTTGGGTGGGGAAAAATTTAATGAAATATAACAAGGCAAAATGTAGAGTCTTGCATCTGGGCAGGAACAACCCCGTGTTCCAGTACAGGTTGGGTAATGACCTATTAGAGAGCAGTGTAGGGGAAAGGGACCTGGGGGTCCTGGTGGACAGCAGGATGACCATGAGCCAGCACTGTGCCCTTGCG
Source organism: Caloenas nicobarica (assembly GCF_036013445.1). NCBI lineage: Eukaryota > Metazoa > Chordata > Aves > Columbiformes > Columbidae > Caloenas > Caloenas nicobarica. The sequence continues at coordinate 176,797 of NW_027017715.1, forward strand.
GCCAAGAAGGCCAATGGCATCCTGGGGTGTATTAGAAGGGGAGTGGTTAGTAGGTCCAGAGAGGTTCTCCTTCCCCTCTCCTCTGCCCTGGTGAGACCTCATCTGGAATATTGTGTCCAGTTCTGGACCCCTCAGTTCAAGAAGGATAGGGAACTGCTGGAGAGAGTCCAGCGCAGGGCCGCAAAGATGATTAAGGGAGTGGAGCATCTCCCTTATGAGGAAAGGCTGAGGGAGCTGGGTCTCTTTAGCTTGGAGAAGAGGAGACTGAGGGGTGACCTCATCAATGTTTATAAATATATAAAGGGTGGGTGTCACGAGGCTGGAGCCAGGCTCTTCTCGGTGACAACCAACAGTAAGACAAGGGGTAATGGGTTCAAGCTGGAACACAAGAGGTTCCACTTCAATTTGAGAAGAAACTTCTTCTCAGTGAGGGTGACGGAAGACTGGAACAGGCTTCCCAGGGAGGTTGTGGATTCTCCTTCTCTGGAGACATTCAAAACCCGCCTGGACGCCTTCCTGTGTAACCTCACCTAGGTGTTCCTGCCCTGGCAGGCAGATTGGACTAGATGATCTTTCGAGGTCCCTTCCAATCCCTAACATTCTGTGATTCTGTGAATCTGTGATTCTTATTAGTGTAGGGTTTTACAACTGATAATTTTTAATTGACTGTCATCTCACAATAGAAAAAAAAATTTCTTGGTAAAATAATAAGCATCCTTTACACCCAATATGTAATTTATCTAGCGTATAGCCAAGGAGCATTGGTTTTGACTCTACTTGCATGGACTTCATGTAATAGGCTTATGGTGAGATAAGTCTGGAAGAGACTTCAAAAGTTCATCTCCATAGTTCCTTCATTAGCCAAAATGTAGAATCAGATATTCCTGTGTCCTGCTCCTATGTCATACTGGACAGATATGTCTAGCCTGTTTTAAGAAGCCTCAGCTGATGCAGAATATTCAATTTGGTAGCACTTTCTGTATAAAAGAGGTGCTGGGGAAGCAACAGTAATCCCAAAAAACAAGGTTTTTTTTTTATTCCTGTCCAGGCAAGAGTAGTTTCCAACCATGCCATATTGTGCTAAGAAAAAAAATAACAGCTGACAAACAGAAGTGTATGGTCCAGCATTGATTCTGTCACATCAAAAATGGGTGATCTCACTCTTGGTTGCCTCTCTAACAAAGAATCAGTCTATGGATCAAGATAATGATCAGCATTGTTGCCTGTGAAATTAAAACTCTACAAGACAGGGAGACAGGGGTTTAATTTTGAGAAAAGTCTTTAGAAACACAGCTCTCCAAGGCTGCCTACTGTAAATGTCCTGGGCATCTTTCATTTTTTAGTAGTTGTGTTCTTAAGAAGTTTTGTTCTTTCTTTTGGTAAGTAGCTATCTAGATATTTTAGCCAAGAGATTCTTCAGAGTTCCTGCAAGTTGGGGCTTGAGCTGCTTAAAGTTTTCAGAGAGTGACCACGTGGGTTCTTCCCTTCTGCTATCACTGTTGATTTTTTTTTTTTTTCTTTTCTTTCCCTTGTTGTGGACAGCATCTACAAGCACAAATTACCTTTTCCTATTTTTATGAACGAGTGAGAAACAAAGTAAAGAGTATGATGTCAGAGGTAAAGAAAATGTCTTACTATTTCACAATTGCATTTTAAAGTGAACAAAACCCACTAATTTTAGAAAGGGAAATTAACAGTCAGTAACCAACAAGTAGTTAGTCACCAAGTAACCAAATCCAAATATGAATCAGTCGTTCATTCTTCTGGTCAGTGTAATTTATATATATATATTTCTTGAAAATATAAAAAAAGAAAATACTGGTACAAAAGATATGCATTTCAAATCCACATATGAAGGCAAAATAATTTTATATTTTCAGATGACCCTATTCATCCGAACAGCCAGAATATATTGTTGGCTAGAGATGAGGTTTTTTGTTCAGTAAACATTTTACAGTAATTATTAGCAGCTTAATTACATCTTTTAAATTATCTTTTTAGTTCCCTTCTGAACTGAAGCTTTTACTGGAGTCAGTAAAAGCCAGTAGGGCAAAGGGTGAATTCTGAAATGGACTGTAACTTTTTTTTTTCTCCAATTAAGCACACGCAACTTACGTGAACAGAGATTGAAGGAACGACGTCTTGAGATCCTTTCCAACCTTAATTATTCTATGACTGTGAAATGAAATTCAACAGCTAAACTCCTATGGGTTTGAAAACTTTTGCTCATGACCAGATTAATCTTAAGGAAAATGAATGGGAGTGACCTTCTGTGAATTCCCATTCACAAATCAGATATGTCAGGGATTTCAAAACATCTTTCATTATGCTTCAATGTTACTTTTGTATTTAATAGTAAACTGCTAATAAAGGGAAGAAATGACTAAATTGCTCCTAGGAGATTTTGCTGCCAACGTGAAGAGAATAGACAGGAATAGAAGTTGCTTAAAAGACATTTTTACTAAAATATGGCTCGTTCACAACTTAATAAGTTGAAGTTATGATAGACAGGATATAAGGTGTTTAGTAAGAAATGAAAATAAAATTATGTAAATGTACCAAATGTTAACAAGAGTCAGGAAACTGCTTTTCTACCTCTTCCCTTCTAAACAGACTATACTGACAGCGAAGAAATGAAAGCCCAACTAAAAACTCAGTAGACTTGGGAAATGTTGATTCCTGAGTGCAATTAGAATATGTATGGGAAATTAGTTTGGATATTAGGGCAAGCACACTTACAAATTTAATTATTTTTTGCGTTCTTCTGCCAGCAAGCCATTCCTTTGACTTTTAAAGGGCATTTGCTTTTATTTTTTAAAAGGGCTGATGTTTTGACCCAGTATTTGCTATTGACAGAAAGAGCCATGGATTCATAGTCAGACCATTAATAACTGGGATTAAGTTAGGAAGTCATTACTTATTCAGATAGTTAAAATACTTGTGGGATTTTGTTAGATATTATCTTTTCAAAATCTCCCTTTCCCATTCTCATGTTTTAGGAGAATTGCCCTAAAAATGTTTTGGATTTTTCTTAAGTACTCATTTTTTATTTCTGTTTTCAGTTAGGCACAGCAAGTGTGATTTCCCTTTTTCATGTCTAATTGAAAACATGCATGATTAAATTATATTCATTCTGTGAAATTTTGGTCAAAACAATGCTTGAGATTAATTGTGAAACATACGTTGCAGATATGTTTAAATTGCTACATGATACAAAAATGTATTATTAAAGCACAAAAGCTTCCTGAAAACGAACACATGCTTCTTTAGCTTTTTGGATTTTAAAATGTGCCTAAGCAGAAAGTATGTTTGAAATGAGAATGTTTCACATGTACAGGCAAACATTCACATGCATTTCTATGTGTACATGAAGGAATTAATTCTGTGTAGGTGAAAAAAGGTGAAATGACCAGTCAGGGTGTTACTCCATCAATCCAAGTTAAATGTTGACATTTACCTTACTTGGTCTCACAATTAATCACATTAACAGCAGTCTCAACTTCTAATAAGGTCTTCTCAAAATGCATCGTTAATGAACTGGGAAAAGTTTACTAAGAAAGGCAATGATTCTTTTTCAGTGCCCATATAAAACTAGACTTCTCAATTAAAAATCCCCATTTGATCCCCTAGTGAAATGTGCTTTTTAAGTCACAAAGGTGCTAGAATTTAAAGTATACTAAATTGACGAGATTTTTTTAAAATGTGAGGTTTTGTCCCATGAGTAATTCTAATCCTTAGACATTGCTTTTCAAGATAATTGGGACTATCCATTCAGAAAACTTTTCACAGAAAAAACAGTTTGTCAGTTTAGAATTGAAAGTGATATGTAATCACCATGCTGAAGTATTTTATTGTGATCAAAATATACCTATACTCTCCCGTTTTGGAAGTGATCTCTTAATTAGGGTCTGGTCCAGGTTCCTTGTGTCCTGTTTCTTTATTAAAACATAGGTTCATTCTAGATCAGGCCTTCCAAGATGGAGTGTAATTGTAGAACCCTGTGAGGGACTGTCTTAGTTTTAACAAGAGAATGCTTGGTGCATCATTCTTAATTTTTGGTCTCAGAAGAGAATGGGAGAATAAATTAAATATATTAATATTGACTTAAAATTCATCTGACCTGAAATAAAATGTCTTATTTTTCATTTAAAAAATAAATTAAAATATTTAATTTCCCATTTATTAGAGTATTGTAAAATGCCGACAAATGAAATAGTGTTCAATCTATTGCCTGTTCTGCATTGCCTGATCAGAGAATACATATTCTGTTAATAGCCACAGTAATCACGCTGCTATATACCTGATATGGAGCCAAATAATGGTCTTGTTTCTAAAGATGTTTGAATAACTATCAATTTCCTACAAAATTATTTGTGTCTACTTTCTATCCCAGCAAAATTTCCATTAAGAGTCTGCAGTGGAATGTCATAAAGCACACAAAATGTGGTTTCTTTACTGAGGACTGTATAAGATCTTTCTGAAATGGAAATGTGACTGTCTGGGATTGTGGAGGGAGGGAGGGAGGGAGGGGTGGGCAAGACCGAATTGAAATTATGTTGTAAAATTACACTGTATGTTCCTGAAAAATATTGTGTCATTGTTTGTTTGTTTCTTTTCCTCAAAACTGACATATTTACTGAAATAAAATTTAAACTTCTGTTAAAAACAAGGTGAATAGAAAAATTTCTTGTACACTTTCACCTTTTGAAAAAAGTAAATTTCTCAGTTCTCACATTTAGTTTTATTCTAATACTTGTATAGTATTATTGTTGTGACATCTGAGTGCCAAGTGAACCATTGAGCATTAAGTTTTATTTTCATTCAATGCTGCAATATCACTCCTGAAAGACCTATAAAGGAGAGAAACATTAATTGATTTCACAAGCAGTTTCTAATATCTCACAAAATAATAATTAAAACATTTGATTATTATTATAAATCTGCAGGAAAAACATCCTACTAAATGGCGCCAGCTGGCTATAACTGAAATTTTATTCAGTTTCTCATTTGAAGATATGGTGACGGATAAATAATGTTTTTTTCACAAAGAAAACAAACAAAGAGACCTTGACTGCAGTTCGGCTCTGGGAAATTACTTTGTAAAAATATGGGTTGTTAGATCCAACACATACTAGGTCTTATCTTGATTTAATGACTTTTGATTTAATAATTTCAGGCAGCTCCTACTAGTGTTTACTTTGTTGCCCCCAAAGTGCTGGCTGGGAACAGCAGAACACTATGTGCATCACCAGAAGCCCCTATACCAGTTATTTTCCTGTAGAATTTTCCAAAGGTGGAATTAGGTTTGCATTGGTGTTACCAGGAAGAATACTAGAAAGCAATCAGTTCTCAGAGGGATGGCACCAAGGCATAAGAGTGGTCTGTAAAACTTTTAAATCTGATTACCATGCAAAACAGAAAGTCAGGTACAACTTCAGTCTCCAGCTAAGTTTGAAGGCGAGGAGTGTTTTCTTGATATATAGAGCCTAAAGAGACATCTGACCACACTTTTCAGGGTATAACAAGTCATTTTCATTTTCAGTCTTTGCATTCACTCTTCAAATGATTTATCAAAAAAGGAAACAAAACAAAATTTGGGTTACTGTCCATTCAAATCCGTATTCTGACCTTTAGAATTAAGTGTCTTCCAAAGAAATCCCTATTCACATAGAAAAGTTGTCACAAACATACTGATGATTTATTTAAATTAATTACAGGTTAATAATTAATAATGATTATTATATACTAATTAATATTTTAATAATACAGAGTGCTTACGCAATATATCATCAAAGAGACTGAAAGCAACAAATCTACCTAAACAGCAAGAGGCTCCAATATTCTTCTTCAAGTAGCAGCCTACAGCTGACTTGGGAGTAGGCAATGGAGAGTCGGAAAAAACTAAGCCGAAAGGTATACTTCTGTTATCCATCATCTCAGCAGCCTGAGAGCTTCCAAGAGCTCCCGGTAGACATTAAGTTTGCTTCTTCCTGAGAAAAATATTGGAAGACTTAATGTTATTTCTCTCTGAATAAATCCAGCCTGCTGCACAGGGAAAAGATAGATACGGGTAACTTGGATTTTATTAATACAAAGCACCATATTTTAGGAAGATATACAATTCTCACTTGACTGTAAAGCATTGTTTTTTGGATAGTGTCTTAAAATGCTGAATAATGCAAAAATGTATATTGTCATATACACATATACTGTCATATGACACAATGGAGTTACAACACACAGAATAATTTATATCTTTTGCTTCCACATCTGGTATTTTCTTGCCAACAAATACTGATAAGAATGAAGTAAAACTTTATACCTTGTATTTTAAAACCTACATGTATGATTGCACAAACTCCATGGTAAGCTAGTTAGCACGGTCTGTGCTTTTCTGTCTTAGGCAGAATGACAGATAAATGTGACCAACCATGCAGGTGTTCATTAATGTCCAGCTAAAGCCATCGCATCGCAACCTAGAAACAATGCAATGCAAAAGTGAGACCTCTGAAAGCCTGTGTAACCCAATGAGCACATCTACCATGAGCTATTATTCAAATAAACAACCAGTTCATTAGTTTGTTATTGCTGGTCCTAAATGTATAAAGCTCCTCGAGAAAAAGCAAAGCACGACAGTCACAATCTGTTTGGGTCTCCTGAATCTAATCAAAAGGATTTGGAGAGTGCATGTTGGTGCTGTGAGACTGAGGAATGCAAGTGAAGGCACAGGGTCTGAGGAACCCTCCACAGCCTGTTTTGAACCTGCTAATGTGCTCTGCTCACTTAATGGCATCTTATAAAACATCTGGTCTCAAATACTCAAATATTGATTCAGTATATGGAAATCTGGTATTACACTACTGCTGTTTCTAGGAACAGCTTATATAAACAGATCTGACACGATTGTGCCATATGGTTTTATTTCTGGAGTGCTTTGACTACATTTTTTAGGGGGAGGGGGTGATTAATTGGAGTGATTTATAGGTCCCCCTCACTTCCTTCAAGGTGGATGATGACTAAGCTGTAAAAGCCACAAATTTTGGTGTCCAGGTTCATAAGGATTTTCAGTTAATGGTTAACTGAATGACAAATCTCTGCTGTGCATTCACGTGTGACTATGGTGAGTGGGTGATAAGGCCTAAATCCTCCATAGAGTACAAATGTGCAGACTGAAAAGGAAGCATGTTTTACAGGCTCTATGTGCTTTACCATGCCACATTTACCACACAGTGAAAGCAAATACAGGGAAATGAGAGGTTTTGAAGAGACAAATAGGTCGTGGCCCTTTTGCAAACATCGGTAACAACTTTACCTGGGTGAAGAGTGAAGCTGTAGGCTCTGGGTTAGGTTTAAAGTCTAAGGAATTTGGTCAGCCTGAAGGTGCTGTTTGTCTTGAAATTCCTTCCTCACCAGGCTGACTTTCAGGCCCTGCTGCCTGAGGTTGTCTCACAGAACTGGCATCTTTCTGCCAAAACTCTTTTTTTGGCTACTCAAACACAGCAAAAATAGTGTTTTATCACTTGGTTGACCTGATGATATCTAGAGAGAGGATGTGCAGAGTCATATGGATATTCTTATGTGACATGGCCTGGGTTTTGGGCAATTGAGTGGGAAGTGACAAAGATGTATGCAGCTGCTGGACTGGTTTCCTCCATCTTTGTTCCATGTATCTTTGTCACCAACATCTAAACCGTGAATAACTGCTTTGTTCAGCACTGTTTGACCTACTCTGTATTCCCTTCATAAGCATTTTGCTCACATGGCTTTGTAGGTGCTTCTGATACGGAGTTACCAGAAAGGTGAGTAGACAGTAACCATGTAGAAGTATTAGAGTCACAGCTGTGCAGCTGTCTTCTCATGTATATTGCAAATAAACCATCTCTGAAATATTTGTACCACTTCTGCACTTTTGATGAGCTGCACTGTACCTATGCTAGGAACACAGCAAATTGTCTCTGTTGCTTAGCATTTGGTGCTGCTAATTATGCATTCAGTACTTACTCATTGTCCTCCTACCTATGAAATTTGTCAGGTATGGGAGGACAGGGAGCAGAAACAGTGTCATGTACTGAGCTGGCTAGTCACACTGGGCAAGGTTAAAGCCTTGGGTGAGCTGTCCCTTGGCAGACTCTAGAACATGGCTGAAGTTTTTAGCTTTCACACCATGCAGGTCTTAAAACACTCCAGAACAGGAGATTGCAAATATGTAAATTACTGTATCAGATCAGACTGGTAGTCAACCTTGTGAAAAGCCTCTTACTATAGAAATATCAAATCTCTTAGAATAAAAAGTCCTGCAATAAGCAGTTTTCAATGTTTAAAGAGAATGCTTCAGTCAGCTCAGTGGCATTTATACATTAGCAGGATGTAACAAGTTCTGCTGACTTATTTTGCTTAGAGTGAAGGCTATTTCCTTGTCTTACCTTGGAATGACAGATATATTTAATTTATTATTCTTATATTTATAAGAAAGGTTGAAAAATACTTGAGTGCCTTGCTGCTGTTCATCATTTTACTATACATATTTGCTTCTCTTGTATCAATATTTTCCCCAAAGAAAAGATAGGTTTCTTTCTTTTTTTGGTGGAATATTTTGTTAATTTCTTTATTATTCCTGCTTTGGGATTCTGCTAACTGCTAGTATATGCTTTTCAGCCAGAAGAAACAAAAGCTGAATGCAATGCTACATATGAAATGGCACTTGGCATGTACATGGCACTATGGATTTTAAAGTTTCCTGTATTCTTCCCTAAGCATATTCTTCCCCTTAGTTATAACATAAGATTTTAAACCAATGCTAATATATTCTAATGTTTTTAAGGTGACATTACACATTGAACTGGGTTTAAAATGCAAAGAAAACATTATTTATTTTCATGCCTTCTGTATTTTAATATCTTGACTATAAACTTTAATTAACACAAGGCTTTATTTTTCTTGTTTTCTCTTTTCCTACTGCCTACTCATGCAGCAGTAAAAATATATAGATCTTGAGGGTTTTTTTCCTCCCTACTTTGAAAACTAGTTTATAGATGTTACAGAGTCTGCCGATTTGCGCTATGTGAAGGTGGAAAAGAGGTCCACCGCTTCTGCATTAGAAGAGCTCTCCTTTCTCAAGGTTGAGGGTTCACAAATGCCAGTCTCTGACATTTCTTCCACACAGCTGCATGTCATGGACAAATCCTTCATATGCAGTACTATTGTTCCTCTTCTGCTCCACTAGTCCATGTCTGACCAGCTTTACCTGGTGAGGCTTTCAGGACTAAAAATGAAGTGGTGAAACCAGGCAGGGAAGCCGAGAAATCTCAGCTGCAGCCCATTGGGAGGAGTTCTGATGTAGGATGATGTACTTTCTCAAGGCTGATAATTATTTGGGATTGGGGAGGACAACAGAACAGAAAAGGTGGGCAAGTGGTGTCTGATGCGGCAGGGTCAAGTTAGCTGTTTAATGAGTGCACCCTAGCAGAAGAAGCCTGTCTGAGCTCAGCCTGTTTCATCCTTCAGCTACACCTGGTGCTGGGCACACTAGACTCACGCACCTTGTGGAACCATATCAGCAAGCTGCTTAGCGTCTTTGTACTGCAGGTACTCAACAGAAAATGTAAGGACGGCAGCTTTTACCTTGCACAAAGCTTCCCACCCTCCTCTCGACAATTCCTGTGCCACTGCTGAGGAGCTATCTACAGCTAAGGAAGGAAAATAAGCAGCCATATGGTTCTTAAGGTTTTGTGGGATGTAGTGACCAGCCTGGGCAGGGAAGTAACATGAGGATCCTGGGCCACTGCACACCATGCAGAAGAATAAGCAGAGGATAAAGGGAAGCACAGTGCTGACCTAGTCAGCAGCCATCTGGGTGGAGAAAGAAATGCTCCTGGCAGACTGGATTCCTGCTGAGGTCCTGCTGGCTCCCAGGTACACTCTCAGCAGGGCCCAGAGGTCATCACTGAGCCTTTGCCACCCCAGCCAGCCCCACCAGGTGCCCACACTCCTCCTGTCCCATGGCAGTCCCAGACAGGGCCCTCAGTCTAGTCTGGGGCCATGCTGTAGGGGTTCATTGGAGCTCAAGGAATCAACACACCCTAAGCAGCACTTGTGCTTTAGCATTTGGACTAAGCATCAGCTCATTACCTATCATTCACATATACAAATTAATTTGAATTAATATGAAGATGTCGCTGAGCAGGAGGCTCAGAGCTGTATCCAAAATTTAAAATATTTGGAAAAAGTCTGATGATTTCTTTTTAGATATATGCTACTCGTGTTACCACAAGCTACCACAAATTCCTTCCCTTCCTCTTCTCTTGGCGTTTTTGTGCGAGTTGATAAGATTTTGTGCCTTTGAATCTTTGGTGTCTTCTTCCCTGAAACGCTCTGCAACCTGTAATTTTCTGAAGCTTTCACCATTCCACAGGTATTTCTGCTGCTTCTGTATCACAGTTTTTGCATCTGCAGAGTGCTGAGCCTTTAAATATGGCTCAGACTGTGGCTTTTTGAGTGACCCAGAAGTCCACAGAAATCTCAGAAATGGGATTTTCAAAGGATAGGAGATAAACAGAGTGGAGTTTAAGTAGATGTGCATCTGAGGGAGAAGCATGAAAGACATCATTTAAGGCTTCTGATCACCGAATGATATTTAAATATGAGGATCTTAGGCACCTCAATTAGCATAATTGCAAACAAAATTAATTGCACTTGAAACATTTCATAGATTAAAAAGAAAGCTGCACTCTGTTACCCTTTAGAATTAGTCCCAGAAATTCTCGGCTGGGCTATGAAAAGCAGATGAGCCAAATCAAACCCTTACATCTCATCTCAGGACTTTTTAGAAATTCTTCATCCCGTTATCTTGATTTAGTTTCAGCTTAGGTACAAAACCAGATGGAGGCCAATTTTTTATATTCAATTTAAATGTGGCCCAGGGGTATATCAGTCTCTCCAGACAAATTGATTTCAAAAGAACTTAAGTGTTTAGTCAATATCTAATGGTGATTATTCATGTGTTTTCTGGTACCATCAATTCTAAATGTAAAATTTCCCGTCATACAAGCTTGAATGTGAATTCCAGCCAAAGCTTATTGCAATTTAGAGGTTCAGGATTGATAATACTCAATGCAGGACTGATGATTTTAATCTCCATATTTCTTTTCATGCAGGCTTTAAGAAAACACCTCCTTTGCCTATGGAATATTCCATTATACTCTTCCAGAATATTTCACACAAAGTGAGCGTATGTTCACTTTTTTTTTTGAAATAAACTACCAGCTGATTTTCTTACATGAGAGACCATACAGTGGCAAACTTGCGCATAAAAGAACATAACTGACAAAATACTTTTCTTGCATGTGTTGAAAGAACACTCTGAAACTGTGTGCTTTGTACAGAAGAAAACAAACAAATTTGAATGGCTAGCAGACAATCTCCAGTACTCATGTCTTTAATATCACTGCATTTTTATTATCATTGATATTCACGTTGGTTTGCTGGTGTGACTTTCAGTTTGTAACTACCAGGCTAGAATGTGAGTTCTGTGAGAAATATCAAAATAGGACTCATTTCTGATGAAGGAAGTCTGACGAATTTTGGAGTTTATTATGTATTCTTGGACTAAGGTCCAATCTATTGCACAGGTCACACACTTGAGCCCAAGTTTACGTAACATCCGCAATATATAAGCAGAACACTATACTCATACTCAACCTTAGAGTGGCTAAGGAGATCACAGAGAACAGGCTTAGGCCTGCTTTACTCCCAGAGGTAGAGCCAAACTCCCTAGGATTTTAAACTGGATACTATGTGTATTACGCATGTCAAAAGTAGGAAGTTTGGCTTTTATAGTAGGGATAAACTTATAAAATTTAATTTTTTTTTACCTTCGAAAACACAGCCGAGTTTCATAACCACATAGTTTGACAAGAAAATAGCAAGCAACAATAAAGCAAGCCTCAAGTCATGGCAAACTGCATTACCATCTGTTCTTTAGTAATCAGCCACAGAAGATCCCACAAAGGACATCAGCACAGTAAAAATGCTTCATGCCAGAGCTCTATTCTCCAGATCAAGGCTCTATTAATGGTTTTGTTTCAGTGTGCTTTTTCTGTTAAAAATACCCTCCATAACAATGTAGCTTTAAGCCAGCAGTGGAAAGCTCACCTAATTTTAGGATCAGAGACCTGAGAAGCTATTCAATCACGGGCGATACTCTACATCCTTGTGCTCCAATTCTTTGCTCTAGAAATGGGACAGTTGGACAGACCTTGTTTGTGAGGCATCATGTAAATGCCAAGTGTTCCTGACAACACTTCTGAGAACCTCACCTGTCAGCAAGAAGGATAATAACAAAAAATATCATATTTCAGAATCCCCACTGCGAAAAGAAAGAAATCTGTAAAATACTCAAGGTTTCAGATCTTCTCTCATGTAGTTACTGATATATTTACTTAATATCGTCATTGATTTACTTAAAAACGAATGAAAATCACATCAGTCTGCAAAATAACAGCTAAATTTCACTTGAGTATGGAAAACCAAACCCATCAACTTCCTATATATTGTCTCCAAACTGTCTTCCTTCTTTGCAGACTACATTCAACACATAATTACTGTACTGGTAGTATATGCAATATAAAATTCACTAAAGTGAGTACCACAATGTAATGCTTTAAATAAGTTCTGTTTCTCATTCATATTTTTATTACTTTTAGCTCCCAAACTGTTCAAGGAATCAAGAGATTTCACAAACAACATGAAAGTCAGATTCTTGCAACATTCAATAAAAAGGACTGGAAGTATGATAGAAAGCATCTAGTACAACAAATCAAAGTTCTATAGCAGAATAATAGAATAAAGTTTTTAAAAAGAAGAAATGTAAGATAAACACAAGAAAAGATTTCTGCCAGTGAAGTATTTTATAATGAGACCAAATATTCTAGAGTAAGTAAGGAATCATCACTTCTGGGTTTTTACACTGCAAATTCACAAGTTCTTCACTAGATTATTGCATAGTATGATTATAGATGTCTTTAAAAGGTGATTTTTGTTTTCAGACTGCTACGTCTGCTAGTCAGAGAAGATATGTTTCTCAATGATTTCAGTAAGAATTACGTAAATTTCTTATAGTCAAATTTTTCACCTATGTGTAACCTACTGTTCCAAGTTCACATTAAATGGTGGAAAATATATGCAAATCCCAATGTAACCATACATTTAAAATGTGTTCTATTTATAATGACTGTGAGGAAATTGTTTTCTATTGATTACTTCAGGAAATACAAATGAAAATGGATACTTGCATCACAGTGAATGGCATAGTGATAACATGAGAAAGGCTCCAAACCTTTAATACCACTGTCATTAATAAGCTGTCCACAGTGTTATGTTTTACAAGCTAATTAAAATAGAAGTCATATTTAATTTTTTACAACCTTCAGTGTGATTATATTAGTATTTCTTAATGTTGTTAATGTTGAAGATGTGCAGCCAGAAAAAAAATTCACTGTAAGTCTGTCCATTTTTGTCAGTCTTCCCTAAAGACAGGAAAAGCTCAAGAAAAATGAATGGAACACGAAAGGCAAAACTATATAGGAAAATACATTAATAAGTATACATAATTTGAAAATTATTGCTGCGTGTTTTAGATGCTTTCAAATTGAGTAGTGTTTTTCTGTACCATGAGAGCAAAACTGAGTAAACTCTTGCTCCTCTTAATGAGGACTATAGTATTTTCTGTATATAAAAAATAAGAATTGCACTTTAAATTTTATTCTATTATTTATGCAACATTATGACCCAAGAGATGTGTATTACTTGGATGGGACACTTCCTTTGTAGTCACAGAAGACTCTCCTCTGTGTAAAGCTGTGACAGAGGTTTCCATGTCACTCCCAGTAGAAGCATGGCACTGCTGAAGTGTTGCTGGAACCTCAGCCATCCTTTGGGGACATTCTCCTCCTCAAACTTACACTGGAGGACTCAGTGGCATACAGACAGCTCGAGATCACAAGGTTGCAAAGAAGGCTTCAAATCAGCTTTAGAGGTACTGTAGCTATAGACACCAAAAGCTATATGCTCAGCAGTGTAACCCTAGCAATCTGTGGGCAAAGAGTGAGAAGTACAGTTTTATCTTCTCCAGCAGAAATTGTCAGTAGTGTAATAAAAATTTTTATGAGTAAACATCAGCCAGTGGCAATCCCTGTATTTATCTGAAGACATATCTCTGCAGTATTCGTATCTGTTTAGTACTCAAAGTAGCCCTACATTCACAAAGGGCTAAGGCTTTGGTAAGATCAGAAGCATGGCAGTGGCGATAGTTTGAAATTAAGTGCTCGGAACATACATGCAAGTACTTGCAGATGCAGCAGTCCATGTTAGCCTTTTATTTGCCACCATGTATCTCTAATGCTTCCAGGTACTATGAAATGATCAGCCTCAGAAACAACAACATACTGCAGGTTTTTCTCTTAGACTAACTGTCACTGCAAGTAAAGCTAGACAGAAAGTAATGTTGGGCTTTCCTGAAACTGGCATGAAGGCTGTGGCTGAGAGTCAGAGAATGAGAGAATCACAGAATGGTTTGAGTTGGAAGGGATCTCTAGAGATCATCTAATCCAAGCCCCCTCCTAAAGCAAGTTCACCTAGACTAGGTTGCAAAGGAACACATCCAGGTGTGTTTTTAATATCTTCAGAGAAGGAGACTCCACAACCTCTCTGGGCAGCCTGTTCCAGTGCTCGGTCACCCTCAAAGTAGAGAAGCTTCTTCTCATATTCAGTTGGAAATTCCTGTGTTTCAGTTTGTACCCGTTGCCGCTTATCCTGTTGTTTGACGCTACTGAAAAGAATCTGGCCTTATCCTCTTGGCACCAGCCCTTAAGAAATTCAAAAGCATTGAAAAGATCTTCTCCAGGCTGAACAGACCCGGCTCTCTCGGTCTTTCCTCATAAGAAAGATGCTCCAGGCCCCTCATCATCTTTGTAGTCATCCACTGGACTCTCTCCAGTAGTTCCTTGTCCTTCTTGAACTGGAGAGCCCAGAACTGGACGCAGTACTCCAGGTGCAACCTCACCAGGGCAGAGTAAAGGGGGAGGATAACCTCCCTCGACCTGCTGGTCACACTTTTCCTAATGCACCCCAGAATACCATTGGCCTTGGCCACAGGGGTTCATTGCTGGCTCACAGTTCACTTGTTGTCCACCATGACTCCCAGCTCCTTCTCTGCAACGCTGCTTTCCAGCAGGCAAAGCCCCAACCTGTACTGGTGCAGGTGGTTATTTCTCACCAGGTGCAGGACCCCACACTTGCTT
This sequence comes from Caloenas nicobarica, assembly GCF_036013445.1. Classification (NCBI taxonomy): domain Eukaryota; kingdom Metazoa; phylum Chordata; class Aves; order Columbiformes; family Columbidae; genus Caloenas; species Caloenas nicobarica. Next base: position 192,093 of record NW_027017715.1, read on the forward strand.
TTGTTATACTTCATTATGTTCCTCTCCACCCAGCTCTCCAGCGAGTCCATGTCTCACTGAACAGCAGCACAGCCTTCTGGTGTGTCAGCCATTCCTCTCACTTTGGTATCATCAACAAACTTGCTGAGGGTGCACTCAGTCTCTTCATCCAGGTCACTGACGAACAGGCTGAATAAGACTGGACCCAGTACTGACCCCTGGGGAACCTCACTAAATACACGCCTCCAGCCAGACCCTGCATCATTGATCACAACCCTCTGAGCTCTGCCATCCAGACAGTTCTCACAGAATCACAGAATCACAGAATGTTAAGGATTGGAAGGAACCTCGAAAGATCATCTAGTCTAATCCCTCGGCTGGAGCAGGAACACCTAGATCAGGTTACACAGGAATGTGTCGAGTTGGGTTTTGAATGTCTCCAGTGAAGGAGACTCCACAACCTCCCTGGGCAGCCTGTTCCAGTGTTCTGTCACCCTCACTGAGAAGAAGTTTCTTCTCATATTTAAGTGGAACCTCCTGTGTTCCAGTTTGCACGTGTTGCCCCTTGTCTTATCATTGGTTTTCACTGAGAAGAGCCTGGCAATTGATCTCACTATGTACTCCTCCACCCCACACTTTCTGAGCTTATGTATGAGGATGTTGTAGGAGACAGTGTCAAAAGCCTTGCTGAAGTCAAGGCAGTCAACACCCCCTGCTCTTCCCTCATCTACGCAGCCAGTCATGCCACTATAGAAGGCTGTCAGAAAAGATCCTGGAGTGCCATGATCATCAAGAAGAAAAAAACCCTGTGGGGTCAGACCAGCGAACCTTCTTCCAGCCCAGTATTCAGTTTGATGGTGACAGTACAAGGTGCTACTTTGAGAAACCGTGTAACCCCCACTACTGTTGAGGGGCATTTCTCTCGATTCCCCAATGTCTTAAATATTGGTCAATATAGACCTGTTTAGCACTTTTGTTGTCTTTTCAAGGATCTGCTTAATTTTTCTAAACTCTATCTGAACATGCTAGTAATGCCTACCTCCACAATTCCTGTAGCAGCAAGTTACAGACATTCACTGACTTCTGTATAATGAGGTATTTCATCTGCTTTAAATTGATCTCCTACAATTTTCATAAATTGCCCCCCCATTCTATCATGATGGGATTTGATGAATGAAATCATTCTACTTTCACCTTATCCACTGTCTTCATGACTTTCTAATTCTCAATAGTTCTATTTGAGCTCAGCAGGTACAAGAGATCCAGAATCTCTGACTCTAGGATCTTGTCTAAGGGCTCCTAATGAAATGTCTCAGGGTACGTTTATAAATTAGATATCATCTTAAATTACAATACATATTTGTGAGAAAGAAATGTGATAGGAGGATAGCTGTAGACAGATGCGCATCACAGCCGGTAAACAGCACACTTTACAACAGGAAAACAGTAAAAATGGGGGAAAGAATTCTTCAATGTTAAATTCCAACAGTAGGATATTTTTATTGAAATAAGATTATTGAAAAATATAAAAATGCATAAAACATAAGAAATGTCTGTTTCTGTTGTCTATTCCCTCTTTTTTTAAAGAAATCACTTAAAGCTGAACAATTTTTAACAGATTTCGTAATTTTGTTTTTAAGCAATGAATCATAATTTTCGTCCTTTTAAAATAAAATTTTAAAAATATATTACAACAAATTAAAGGAAATAAAATGTTATGTGTAAACAGTAAATACTGAAAATACGTTTTTCTGTTTGCATGTTGGCTAACGTACGTGCAAGGGTTGGACTCTGTGGCATAGAACCATAGAATGGTTTGGGTCGGAAGGGACCTATAAAGGTCCAACCCCTTTGCCTTGAGCAGAGACATTTTCAACTAGATCAGATTGCTCCAAGTCCCATCCAGCCTGGCCTTTGATGTATCCAGGAATGGAAAGCATCAAAATTTCAAAGAATCACTATTCACAGTGATGAGTTTAAATCAACTGATTAAGGACTCACGGTGAATACCGAGATTATCACAAGTTCTAAGCTCCTTCTACATACAGGTTTAATTTTTGTGAAGAAGTTCATTTAGGCCAGATCTTATGTAGGCGAACAGGCTACAAGGATGTGTTTATTAGTCTGGCAGAGGCTTTTGATACTCTTTTCCCCATCAGTTGAATAAAAAGTAGAAATGAAGGGACAAAGACTGAAGAAGTCTGACACAGACTCAAAATCATGTGTTTGCATTTACGAAGGAGCTGTAGCTTTGACTAGAACCCTGGTGTTTCTGTGTGCCGCGTGAGGCCATATGCTATAAATACTTCATCATGGGGACTTAGTCGTCATTTGCGTTTGTAAACTTGAATTCAGAAGCAATAAGGAAGACTGAGAGGGTCAAATTTATACTTGATGTAATTCTTTGGCAGTAAACCAAGGACAAATTTGGCTCTCGTGTACAAACAGAAGTGACTAAAAATGTACATGTGTTACAGAGTCAGATAAAACAGCAAGTCAAGGGAGAACAGAGGACATCAGCTTGAGAGGTAATCAATATATATGGGAGGTTGGAAAAGATAAGAAACACCAATGTCAACAGAAAGTCAGAAGCAGGGGGAAAAAAGCTATCACAAAGTGGTAAAATAAAAATATTATCTTCTTCCCTGCATCCATCAGTGAAGTTTGCCTTTTATTAATTATTTAATTGTTTAGGCTTATATCATGCATTTGACTACACTAGTATGCAAAAGCAGAAGCAATCAGGAACATTTCAGACTTTTTGCGGGGCTGGAATGAAGCCTTGTATCCCATTTTATTGGAAGAAACTTGGTTTGCTACTCTACTTATGCCTCACAACCTATGGCCTAGAAAGGAGGCATTGTTAGAGTGTGTACAGTAAGGGCAATACAGCTGGAAGGACCACATGTTGCCCCCTAAAGGAATGAGTAAATAGAAAATAAAGACTAATTGCTCCTGTTCCAATGTCAATAGTTTCTGGTACATGAAAGAAGTTTTTTCATGAACAAATAGATATCTAGGCAGATCGTAACCATGGTACACATAAGATCTTGTGCATCCAGATGTGCAACCATAAAATGTTTGCTGGTCAGGGGAAGATTTGGACTGAAAATGCCATGCTTATTTCAAGTCAACAGGGTTCTATTTATGTCCCTAGATTGGGAGTGTGGTCTGGAGTGTTGTTTTGGCAGTGGAAAGGCCAGCTTACAAAGGAAGAGTCACTACGTAGAATGAATACCTGGATTCACTGTTGCCCATTATTCTGTGCAGACATTTATTCACATGAAATGAGGAACATGTAGATATAAGCAAGTTATCGACTATGAGAGTTTACGCCTCTGTAACTCAGAGGTTGCTATGCATTTAGAATAAATACAAAACTGGCCTTTGTTACTTTACCTGACAGAAAGGTCTAAATACATCCAAACCTTCCCTCCTCCCCCAGGCAGTTTCAATACGCATGCACCCACCAAACCAATGCTAAGGAATCCTCCAAAATGAAATGAATTTTATTTTGATAATTTAAAAGTATAGTCTAAATTGCTGCACCCTTTAAACAGATCTTCACTTTTTCTAATACTATCTGACCAGTGTGTTTTCTCACGTATGAAATAAAATATTTTAGAGCTTATTTGGACTGGTTTTAAAAGTGTGTTAGCAAAAAAATATATATAGCGTGTAAGTTGGAGCAGGTAAGCCTGCATTTTAGCTGACTTTTGAGAAGTTTCAGTATTAATAGCTGTTAGTAGTATGATAGCGTTACAGCATCTTCCTTGTTAAGAGCTTTGTCTAAACTATAGAATGGATTTATGTTCCCAGGTGCAATCCAAACTCTTGGTCCTTTGTTTCTCACAACAAGAGAGCCAATTCAAATGCAGTAAAGTTTCCGCATTTACTCAGGTCTTCTTCCAGCTAAAGCAAGTTGTGGTGCATATATGCTCATTCCAGAAAGGAGTTTTAATATGGCCACCATGCATAAATCTGAGGTGAGATATGTGAAGTTTTCTCAGATCCCCCAGGTCAAGTGTGCATGAGTGCATGCATGTGTGTGTGTGCGAGTGTTCAGAGTTCGCCAAAGTGAAGATATTCCGCTATGACTGCTTTATAAGACTGCTTTTAAGCTGCTGCAATTCTAGTGATGCTAGTCTAGAACGTACTGGGGTGCTGAGGGGAAGGGAATTTTGTTCCTTTTTCCAAGGCTTTTTTTGGCTGAAAAGACTCAACTAAATTGGCAGATGTTCAGACTTTTTACAGGACTGAGCTTGCATTTTTCAGCTACTAGTAAAAAATTTCACGTAAAGAATTATCCTAGCTCTATTCATAAGTATATTTAGCACATAATAAAAACATTGAAACCAGTATCTAGCACAAAGCTGTGAAGAGAAGTCAGAGAAATACATGTTACCAGTGTGTTCTTGGAAAACTGTATCTGGCAGGTTTTAGCTGTTAGCCCAAATAGAAAGACTGGTGCTACAGAGAATGTTTAAGAAGAGGCAAGACATGAAGAACAAGCTACTGCCAAATGATGAAGTTCCTCTGTGGTAGTTACTATACAGTTTGCAAGTACTGTCTTCAACTCCTGTAGAGAGAGGTGGAGATAAATGTCATGGTTGCATTCGATTTTTTTTAACTTGCTCTTCTCTTTGTACCTTACTCCTTTGTCTCATCTACATCAGGCTGTTACATGGATGGCTCCAGGAAAGCCAGGAAATACTTTCAAAAAAAAAAAAAAAAATCCATTGGAGCAACGGTGCTGTGTTATTTAGGCTCCATAGCAGAGACATGGCAGGATTTTCTCTGTTCCTCACCCTTGTAATTGCATGGCTATCCCCAATCACATGGAACGCAGCTTTCGTGCTACCTTTATCAGCAGTGAGCTATTCCTTTACGACTGCCTTGTTAACATTATCTCAAAATAACTGGAAAATTTTTGGAAAGCATATGGAAAGGAGGAGGAGAAAGAAAAGACAGATGAGACTGCAAAAGGCCTTTTGCCAAAATCCTCACAAAAATTTGGCTTCTGTTAAGGTTTAGATACCATGTATTTCAGTGTTCCATTTCCTCTCACAGCCCTCCTTCTCCCTCTTTGGTGTCACTTGGTAGCATCTATGAAAACATCTCCAAAACAGCAGCACAGAGTCGGCATGGGCTGCCAAGCATGAGAAAATCACTCATAATATTGAATGACATCAAGCGTCTCCTGCTTTTCCTATATGTCACTAAACACACTGCCCTGACATTTTGGCTTTCATATATAGGACACACCAACATTTTGGCATTCATTGTAGAACTGGACTGAAATACAGGAAGATTTAAAAGATGTATTTGCTATAAGTGTTCTCACATGTCCAGCAATATTGATGTTAGAATAACTTAGCACTACGAACAGCTGGATGGATATTTGACTGCTTCTCCTGTCTAGCTGGGTGTACACCTTTCATGGGGACAGAGTAGAAAAAGATCCTACATGAAACAATCTTAAAACTTCACTTGACATCATCAAGTGAAAATGTCCTCTCTGGAGAGAACCTAATGAGAAGTCTGAGATTTTGGAAGTTATATGAAAGCTTTTCTCTCAGAGTGTAAGTGTGGGTTAATTTCTGCTCATCTGCAGTCCTCCTTCTGCATGAAAAAACAGTGGAGAATATGGTACATCCTGATTAATTGCTGCATATCCACTTATAAACACTGTTCAGTATTTCTTTTGCCTTGTATACTGCCTATTTGATCCTGAACCTGATTAATTACAGGGTGTTATAGAAAAGGCAGGAAGGAAAAATGGATCCTGAATTAGGCAGTCCTTTGGGCACTCATCAGACTGATCCTAACTGGCTTCAGAATTGCACACTGAAGGTTTGTTTCAGGCTGTCTTTGGAGGCAAGAAATTGCAGCGACTCTTAGTGTGTGTTTAAATCATTCATGATTATCTTAAATTTTGACATAAAAAGGGTTCTGGAGTCCAACATGCAATTCTAAGCACTCAAAATTTGTGCTCTTTGTAAAAGGAAACGCTTTACAATATGACAAACTGTGCTTATTAATTTTTTTGTCAACAACACTAAGGCTGAAAGCTACTTACATGTATATTTAGGCCACTCAAGACCTTGTGAACATACTCATTCATACTTTATGTACACTTGGAATCAACATCAGTGCTCGTTCTTTTTGATTAACTACTAATTCAAAATAACACAAAACATTTCCATGACGTTGTCCACCACTGCTCATTGATGCTGCTTTGAACAAAGCTAATCTGAGATATTATCATAAAGATAACAAAAAGTTTAGAGGTTTTCTGCTTGTTTTCAGTAGACTTCTGAATTCTACTCAGCAGAATCTAATCCAGTAGACACTTTGAACCATAGAAGGAGTACCAAGGTTAGGTCTAGAAGACCTACTAAAGATGTATAAGAAAAACAAATTCACGTTTACATGCATAACATTTCTAAAGGATTCTGCCCTGTTACTACACATTTTTAAAGGGGTCTACAAATCTCAAAACAGCAGGAAAACTAGCGTTTGCAGGTAGGATTTTCAAAATATTCACTGCTAATTTAACTGACTTCCTGCTGGAGAGAATCCCGCTGTGACTTTTGTCATTGATTTTACCAGGAGTGGAGTCAGGCCTGAGTATTTTAAGAATTGTATTCTAATATATGTATTAAGACATGGTGGTCATCTTTCTATCAGTGTTTTTAAATTTTTACCCCAACACTAAGAACTTGCTAATCTAACAGAAAAGTTCTCCTAGAATATTGCAGATTTGCTCTGTAGAAAGCAGTCTATTAAAAGAATGACTCAACCAGACAGATTTGTTACATCAACAATGAGTAATTTACCATGTGACTTGTGCAGCAGACAGGAATTATATGAAACATCTTTGTACTGGCAGAAAAGATGCGATATTACAATGGGACATGATAACAGAGAGTATATCATTTTGCAGTTTTCAAGGACTTAAAATTCACTTGAAATTCAAAATGTCCAGCAAAGCAGCAACACCTATAAATCAGAAAACAATGGAGAGAAAGCAAGGCTTTCTATCTGATTATTAACTTGGTCCATTAGCATCAGCCTTAGAAAACTCAGCAGATAAAAATCAAATTATTTGTTTTATAGACCTGTTGATATCAAATGACTTGCTCTTTTTTTTTTTTTGCTATTTCATTTACCAGAAAATATATATTTACCAAAAGGAATAATAATTTGTTCCACCTTAAAGTAAAAATAAGATACCTGCTTTATAGCTTTTCCTTTGTTTATTTTTCATAATTATACTTTTGATTTATTTTAAATCTCTTTTGAAAAGTTGAATATTAGAAAGGCAGCACAGATGCTGATTCTGTTTGCAGTGGCCTAAAAAAGAAAAGTGCAAGCTTTAATCTGATGTCTAGGCTGCATTAAAAAAATTGGATTGAAAAGGATTAGATTAGATTAGACCTTCTGGATTTAAAAATGTTAAAACTCCATTTATGCTTTAACATAATCTCCTTCCACTCTCTGGAGCCATCAAGCTGAGCTCTGTCCCCTGCAAGAATTTTTTTATTATTATTATTAAATTTGCTTCTTTTTTCATTTTAACATCCTAGTTTCATATTTGTAAGAGCAAGAAATCCTCTGAGACAGATCTAAAAGTTCTTTCTGACCTGGTGAATAGAAGGGCAGGCACTTAAACCTCTGGCTTTTATGATGATTTTATGTATTTGTGCACAGTCACAAATGTAAATATTAATAGCTAGTTTTTAAAAGCCAAATAAGAGTGAGTGCTTTTAAGGACTTTAGAGGCTTGTGAGAGAATGGTGGTGTTTTGCAGTACAACAATTTATTTACAATGTATTATTATGAAAAAATGTTCAGTTTAAAAAGCAATCATGCACTTTACTAAACCTGAAGTACCTATTACCTACAGCATCTGTAAATAAAAAAGATATTATAATATTTGCAAGCTGCTTCCTGATACTTCAGAATGAAGATTGAATTTTATATCTCATAGAAACAAAACTAAAATATTATTTGGGGGTTATAGGACAGCATCTCTCAGAAGCAAAGTGGAAGAATAATAATATCTTTCCTGGGATCAATGCAACCTTTTCAGTGATGCTGATGACACTACTGCTGAATTTCTGAGCGTTCCACACCTTGGGTGGGACTTTCAGTTTTTCCAGTATCACTTACTCCGTACTGAAAATATTCCAAACAAACAAAAGATAATAGATAAAACTATTGTAGAATCATAGAATTCTAATTGATATGTGATTATATCCAACCATTGACTCAATTTCTGTTCAGGTATGGTGGATCAGCCCTTCCTGTTCATCCATGGAGCCCTGATAAGTCATGTGACAGGGCATGCCACCACATGTACCTTATTTTCTGCCACTAGACACAGGCTTTGAATAACATCCAGAAGATCCATGATCACAATTTGGTCTGACCTAGTGATACAAATAACCAAATGCTGTTAAGAGAAGGACAGTGTTTGCTGAGCTGGGCTGGAGATTCCGTAATTAATTCAGGATATCTGATAGGACTCAGCAAGGAACTATGTTTGCTCTAATTGATGAACCCCATGGGGGAACATGGTTCAGGATATTAAAAGTGAGCTGTCCAAACCATTGTAAGTTGTTGTGACACCATCATAAAACAAACGAATAATCTGATCGATAACCTCCATTTTCAGTGCAGCCATCATTAACAGTTCAACTAATAACTGAAAAGATGTTTATCACATCCATAATAAAGAGTAAGGGTCACTGGCGAAAAAGTTTTGTTTCCCAGTTTGCTGTGGTCTTTGTGAAGCTCAGGGCTGTCAAGAAAGCATAACTAGCAGGACACCATTTTCTCTTAGCACCACCAGAGAAACTGAAATATTTTATGACTTCGGAGGTTTATTCAAATCTTAATATTCATGTTTTCAAACACTTTCTTGACAATCACATATGAGAACACAGATGATTATGTTCACAGTAGACATTAAAGTCCAGTTCCTCAACCAGATTCCCCCTCATTAAGACAAGCTGTGTTTCTGGAGTTCATTTGCATCATCCCTTAGATATGGGAAAAAGAAAATAGTTTGTTATGTTATTTAGTACAAAAGTCCTATAACGTTGGATAGACCACCAAAATATGAGGAAAACTACAGTGGGCCCATGAAGAGGTGTGATCTCATATCTAAAACCCACCTAACAACTAAGAGTAGTTGCTATTAAGAAAGTATAGTTACTCCTCCTGTAAAAAGTACAAAGATTTGTGAATAGCCACAGGAAAACTGCATTACTGTTTACCAAACATGAGAAAGAAAAACTGTATGAATTGAAAAAGAGTATGGAGTATCACTAGCTTACTTACTCAATTCATCTAATTTAGTTCTGATAACAGGAAAATTGAGACAATCCCAGATGCATTGGCCCTAGGAAATGTATTTTTCGTCAGCTGTTTTTAAATCAGAGAAACAGTGAACAGCTGTTACCAAAATGAACACACAAACACAACACCAAAAGCAGTCTAGAACTCTCTTTATTTAGAGGTTGAAGTGATTTAAGTCTGGGATTTGTCACCTTCTTTTTAACTTTATAGTCAAGCTTATTACAGAAATGAACTGTCATTAAAGAGGGAACCAAAGCACAGCGCTAAAATTAACCATTAAGCCTCACAGCAGAGGTTATTAGACACTGGAGAGATCTGGACTTCAGGAAACCAGTTCACAACCCTTGCGGTGAGTAGGGAAATGTGGATTTTGGATGAAATGCAAACAGAGAGAGTGTTGTAGAGAAGGAAAGAAGATTGTGCTGCTTTAAGGAACAGTACAGAGCCTAAAGTGCCTTGCTTACTGTAGTGGTAGACATCCGCACATTTAGCCAGATTAATTGTTTCTAGTTTTGAGCTTATATGAATTGTGCTAGGTGCTTTTTGATTGCTCTTGAATGGAGCAATGTCAGGACTGATTTTCATCACTTTAAATTAACATCACCTAAATTCAAAATACGAAAATTTCAATCAGAATAGAAACATTAGAAAGACAAGCTACCACCACAAGGTAATAACAAGGCACTGTCTGTTGATCATTTTGATCTAACTACATTTTTATTATTATTACAATTGAAATTGCAACTGTTCCTATTTTGTCCTTATTCTGATCAAATTTCACCTGATATAATGGTGCAGAGTCTTTTTCACTGGCAAAAATATCACAATAGTATACCCTATTCTCCCAAGATTCTGGGCAACAAGGTATTTAGCATTAGCTATCGCTGAAAATACATGTCAAATTATATAGTAAGAAACATTTCTCTGGGTAGAATTCACTAGCCCAAATTTGGCTTATTAAATTTCAGAAATTTAATTGCCACTAGAAAAAAATTTTGAGGTTTTGAATTGTGCACATGTAGTGTGGAAGATGTGATTGATATTATAATTGTGTCTACACTTTTATAATACATATTTTTGAAAACAATTCAGATAATTGTACTTCATGGTATTTTGCAGGTGAAAAATATTTTCTGGGTAATTTTATTTTTCACCCTTGCATATTCTGTGGTTTCTAATTAATTGTACAATGTTTACTATCATATATTTAGACTATACTAAACTATACTGATTGCCCATCTACCAAGCAAACAACAGGATACAAGTATAATTAATAACTTCAGGAAATATCAGCAAAAACTATAATTCCACTTTCCAGAAAATATTATCATTATTGCTAGCTCATTATTAAATCCTAAACTGACATAATTATTTGATCTGATAGCCTTAAATGTATCAAATAACTAGAAAGGCAATGTACAAATATACACTAATATCAGCATGAAGCACTGTTATTCTGATTTGCAGCTAAAAATTTATTGGAAAAATTCTGATTTTCTTACATGATTTCTGCAGCCCAGTCAATTAATGTACATTATAACATTATATTTTGTATTACTGTACAGAATTTACAGAATCAGCACCTTTACTTGTATTTAATCTTAATGCTGTAGCCTACAGCAAACTGTCAGAGACTGTAAATAACTACCCTTTTGACTCATCCTAACAGTAGAGCAGCTGGTTGAGGACTGTAAATTGCAGCAAGTTAAAAGGCTGGGTAGGTCCTTCCAGATGGTGAAAAGCTACAACAGGAGGGAAATGAAGACTTGCAGGAGAAGTCTTAGCAAATGTCAGTATCTGAGGACGTTGTGTGTACAGTCTGAAAAGGGCATATCTACAGCTTTACCCCAGGGCTCTTTGTCGCCTTTTTGATGAAATCTCAACCTTGGTCACTGAAGTGCGGAATGGCTCTTTCACTCCTCTTTGTGAGTGGGTCAGTCAAGCACAGAAGGCGGAACCTGACCTAAGGAGATATTTTCATTTTCCAGCTCAGTGGTCTGTTTAGGCTGACAAGGCATGGTGAGCACCTACCATCATCTCACTGCTGTAACAAGCCCAACTCCTTCCCTGTGGTCCCACCAGTTACTCCGAGTTAAGAAGCTGCATTCAGTCAGCTCACAGAGGACCCGGCCTGAGGGGCAGACTGGGACCACAGCCAGGAGCAGTGGCTGGTGGCTGCAGGGCAGCAAGACTTCCACCTTTCAGTCACGGAGAGCCGTAGGATCAGCCGAGCCACCGATGAAAGCCAAGCATTTGTCTTGCCTCCCTGCTTAGTTAAAATATCTGAATAACACTGAGAAAAGAACAAATTTCAGTGAGAGTATTGGTACCTGATAAGACTCCAGAAGTGTTCGAAAGCTATGTACTCTGCCAGATAAGCAGGTTCCCTAGGATGCATAGCCCTAGATGCACAGTATGCCTGAATACAGAAGTTTGTAAAAAAAAAAAAGGCCTAATGGAACAGACAAGAGAAGGAAAGAAAAAGTATGTCCAGTTTTATCTTACAAGAGTAGATTAAAAAAAATACTTTTATATTTTTTCAGTGGTCTTTCTGGGGTTTAATGTTCTTATTTTTTTTTTTTTTAAATTTTTCATCCTAACTGAGACTTCAAGGTAATTGAATTATGACAAATTATTTCCTGAATAGCTGTGTGGAGAATTTAGAAACCAGAGCACAGGGATCCTTCAGCAAACATCCATCCTTTCCAAAGCACGACAAAGATATTGGAGTGTCTTGCCATTTCAGCTGTCTGAGCCATACAGAGCGCTAGTGTCACGGAAATCAAAAGGAGGAAGTATCTTTGATCAGTGCTGCTCATCAGGAAGAATCTCCAGAATGCAGTCAGACTTTGAGAACACTTGAACTCCATGAGTTCTCAAGGGAGTACTTGATATAACACAACATCTTTTGCATTTGTACTTTTATTAAGCTAATGATCTTTTTTTTTTCTGCAAAACCATTATTTGCATTATTTCTGTAAAATACAATTCAGCATGAGATTTTTTTTCCATAAGAAAATGGCAATGATGTAAGGTGTGAATCTTAGCACTTTTAATTAAATCTTTGTAAAAGGAAGTCCACAGTAACTTCACACAATAAGTCTTATTTTAAGTTAATTTAGAAAGGAAGAACAACTAAACTAAAAGACATAAACTAAGATGACATCCACAGCCTTTCTTTCTGCTTTTCTTTTTGTGCCAATTTATAAGCTAATGCATGTGCAACTTCTTGTCTTTTAATTGTCTACTTTGCAAAAAAACCTTATTCGCCTGCAGTATCTAAGCACCTCTTTATAATTAGATAAGTTTTTATTGCCTTTCTGTCTTTTATATATCTATATTTACAGATATAGGTATATGTGTAAATAAATATTTAAGTAAATTTTCTATACCAAATACTACTGTGATCAGTTAGTATGTAGTATTCTCTGAGAAAGATACCACGCCTTGGACTCTAAGTGTACTAAATATAATAGATCAAAAATACATTAATCACTTTTTTAAAATATTGTAAATGAGAACAGTGAAAAATACATCTTATATTTTGTCCTGTGACTCATTCTTTGACAATAATTCTTCAGTGTAAAGGATTAACGTACTGGAGAATCAATATGCTTTCAGACATACTACATCAGTGTGTTTCCTTTGTTGCTCCGTATTTTCATTATTAACAGTTTGTGTCAGCAGTGGACTCTGTATATCTGGGGTATTTTTAATTTATTTGACCACTGTGGCATTCTTGACTGTGTGGGGGATCTCAGGTAGCACGGCAGGGTAAGAAACCAAAATTAAGACTAATATATTGCAATTAAGATTGCCAACCTAAATCACATAGACTGGTTGCTGGATTTTATTGGATTGCTTTTAGTTTGCAAAGATTTTTTTGGTCTGTTTTCTGCTGTGCTAATAAGCTTGACTGAAATACTGATTCCAATTTCATTCCAGTTGTACAATCCAATATTTTTAGGGGTTTTAAATTTTATCAAATGAAGGCTATCAATTTGTAAAAAGTCATCAAGCCAAAGATAGTTTTGTTTTCTAGAGAAATTCCTTGGAATCACTGTTCATTAATAATTACATTGGAATGGAATCAAAATTACCATGAAATTATGTTGTTCCTAATTTAACAATGATTGCATCTCCAGAGCAAAAATGCAGGCACTTTAGCAGAACTAATATAACAAAATTTAGGAGGATGTTACAGGTAAGCCCAATCTGACTGATATGTGTGGATCAGCCTTCTCATTTCAGTATATCCTGGGAATACACTCCATATTGTACCTCTTGTGAACAACAGTCACAGTGTGCACATCATGTTGCTTTTTGGCAGAAGTAAAGCATGGCACAAGAGTCTTTCAGTTGCTCCTCGGGCTTTGGCAGATAGTCTGCACCTTTGGCACCCAGTCTGACTGCAACACACACATCCCGAAGCTGATGCACATGTTCACGTGCCACACACAACTACCAAGTCAGGGTCTGTCTTTTATCCATAGCACCTCTTGCTGCTAACGGTGTCTAGATTCCGACTGCAGTGAGGCTGGAAGGCAGGCTGCTGGGCGGGCCATGCTGCACAGGTCTCTGTTTAGAGACACTGGAAGTGTAGGGTTTGGTAGGATAAAATACAGTTGCCAGTTTCTCATTCAAGTGCACTGTTTAGCTCATTCGGGGAACAGTATGGGTGACTAGCACACCGCTGCAAAGCAAGGTGTTTCCAACTCAGTAGCATAAAAATAACCTTTACTAGTCAGTGTTAGGCTCAGATCTAGTACGATAAGTTATCTATCATCCTGTATGACACCTATACTTAGTAAAGACAATAAGAACTACAGCTTTAGTTTACTATTTCGCCAAGTCTGTGGTGATTGATTGCCAAATCTTGCCCACACTGACCAAGTGGACAGAACGCTCAATTTCTCTTTCTCACTGGCCATGTAGAGATGCTCTGAGCTGTTCTCCCAAAAGGGCACAAGGGTGACTGTCTGTCACAACAGTGGAAGAAGGGCTGAATCTTTGTCTCAGTAACAATTCCATCCCTGATGAGTTGTTGGGACAGTTAAGATCTGTACTGCTGCCTATCAAAACCATTTGCAAAATCACAGTCTCTTGCCATTCAAGAGATGAATCCTAAAATGTCCCTAGTTGCAAGCTCTGAACTGGAATGTCTATGCCCTGAAAAAAAGTTGTGACGTATTTTTATTGTGTATTTTTGGTGTGATTTTTGTACTGATTTTTCTGCTACATCAGAACTTTGGCATTTGCTGTAGTGCATTGCTTGTTGGTGGGGTTTTTATTGTTCTTTTATCCTTGAGCTTACACTTCTGAATCTCCCAGAAGTCAGAAACCAGTGAAATTTTCCACTGCATACAGCTACTCATGAAAAATAACCTGTTTCACTTTGTGTCTTTCTGCATTTTCATTACTTTTTATTTCCCAGCCTTTAACATGAGATCAATAGACTGAAGCACTAGTGTCTGCAAGCCCACCTATCAGTTTGCATTTCACAAAGATTTAGACAGGAGGAAATAAAAATGTTTCTTAACTCAAGATGAGCTAATTAGCTGCTTCTGCTTATTCCAGTCAGATTTGTGGGTTGCAACCAGTGCACTTACTAGATCTAGCCTGTCTATACATAAGGCAAGGACTGCCATAGCTCTATCTGCAAGAGCAATGATGGTTATTACAGAACGCCACACTCTCACAAGCATGGTACCTTGCCTTCATATTCTAGTCACTGAGCTTTTAAAGAAACATAAAAATTCAAGTATGCAGAAAAAGAAAGTATAAAGACAGATGTGAAGGTAGAAAGAAATGACAAACAGGAAAAAGTGAGAATAAAACATACAGGCTTGCATTCCAGTGGCACTTGTGAGAGAAGAGAATGCATTTAGAGTATACGCAGTCCTTTGATGTGTGCACTTTACATAAGCACTTCTCACTTAGGGATGGTCACATTGTGAAGTGTAGAAATACACCTAGACTTCTATTTTGCAAAGCCTGTAATCCATCATATATTTCTAGAAAAAATTTTTCTCCCTGCTTCCTTCCTCCTTTCATTTGCCTCTAGTTACTAAATCATCTTTAAATAACTAAATAGCACTCTAATTAATGACAAAAATTCAAATACTCCAAGTTGCCATCTTATCCTAAAAGCAAATAATGTGTGAAGATGTCAGAATCTTCAGCATAGAACTACAACTTCAGAACTTACTTTGGGATACTTCAGTCTTGGCAAAGCCACATACCTCTGTGATTAGCAGCACTAAATACCTTAAGTCCTGTTAGGATCCACAGATGGATGACCCCTTGTGCTCTCACATGTCTTCATCTGAGCAATGTGCTGAGAATACAGAGTATACTCTAAAAAATATAGTTTAGTCATGGCCATAGCAGTGTCTAGCATGAGTCTGGGGCTTCATTGTTCAACGGGTAGCAACAGGTTCCATTTCTTCTTCAGCAAGAGGGTTCAAAATCCTAGAGGTAAACAATGACAACCTAGAAAATTAGTTTTTGACTCAAATGTTGAAACCTGTCTCACATGTCATTATGTAGAACCTAGACAAGTAGACGAACAAAACAAGTGGCTTGGATAGCCCAATGAAAAGGACTCTAGTCTTTAAAATAACTTTGCTACCATTTCACATGTCCTCTTATGCAAGTAATTGAATGCCATCTTGAGTAGAAACACAGTCAGGATTATGTAGGTAATATGATCAAAATAAGAAAAATGCCAGAAAATAAGTCATTAAATTTGTGTCCGTTATTTATCAGTTTTCTGATAAACTTTCTAACATTTGGTTTTATCCTTTTTTTTAAAAAAACATTTATTACTATTTTGACAGACATCTATATTCTCGTGTAAATGTAATATACAATTTCTGCATACTAGATTAGTAAAATGATTTAATATTTTTTATGACTCCCACAGGATTTGAACTTCTATATGAGAGTGATATAATGTAATAGGATTTCTGTACATTTATGGAATATTCCTTAGTTTCCAATCATTCTTCAGTGAGTTTATGAAAGGCAAAGACTGCAGAGTTATCACTACGTGTCCTCATGAGCATAGCTGAAATAAACTGATGTAATGGAACAGATCCTTTCCCATCAAAATTAACAATTTTCTACTAACTTCAAAATGGGTGAAGACCAGGCTGTGCAATACTGTGTTTTCTTATCTCTGCACAAAAATTGTTCTGATTCAAAATATTTTCCAGATCACTCAGCTTCCTCTTAGGTGCTTTTTATCTGCTACTCTGATAATATTTAATTTGAAGCTATGCTAAAAGGGAAAAACTGAGAAAAGACTGCACTTAAGGTTGTGAGGTAAACTGTTTCAGCAGACACATGAGGATATAAACCAGAAAACATATAGTTTTCTAAGAACATCTATATCCATTGAAAATCAGAAACTTATAAAATACCTCTAAGCAATTATCTTTTCCTAATGAGATATAGTAGATGACCTAATAGTTCTTTTTTGTTCAGTCCTAGCCTCTCCATACAAATAAAACATCAATTTCAGAAATAGAAATAGAATTTTGCATATAGTCCTCATTCTTCTTTACATCATCTTCATAATATTTGCAGTACAATGTACTTTCTCCTCACTTATAAGAGGAAAAACAGTTCCTAAACTTAGGCATAACAATATTTGATATGGATTTCCAAATGGTGACATTTCTTCTTGGATTCTTTTTTTTTTTTGTTTAATATACTAAAACCAGGGGAAGACATATAGCTATTTAGAGTTCCTGTATTTCTTTCTGAATAGGAAATAAGTGTGTGAACTGAATGTATTATTTTGGATTTATTACATCTGAACACATTGCCAGCATATGTGCAGTGACCACATTTTTGAGACTTGTACATGCTAAACATTTGGAAATCTCAGCCAAATACACTGCACTGGGCAGTATTAATAGCAGCAGTCGAAGTTCTTTTAGCCTTTACTCACCACAGAGTTGTTTACTTGAGACAGTGATCCTGAATCATGAGTAAGCAAATTAAAAGTGTTAATTTAGGTAAAAAATCATAGATGAAGTTAGAATCATAAACACATAGAAAGGTTTGGATTGGAAAAGACCTTAAAGATCATCTAGTTCCACCACCTGCCATGGTCAGGAATTAAATTGATTATTAATATTCTGTTGATGTAAAGAATCATCTGACACTGATTTGCTGTCATGAGACATGAGTAATGGTAGCTGGACATTTCACACAGGACCATTTGCCATCACCCTGTCATCCAGCGCTTTGAAAGAAAAGCACTTGCAAGATCAAGGAATGGTTTGTTAGTATAAATCAGAATTGGAATAATAATTTCTTCTTATTTGTTCAGGTCATGCTAATATATCTTGCTCTTGGCTGAATATAGCATGGACAAGAGTACATTCTGTCTTCATTTGCGCCTTGCAACTGGACTTGTGAAAATGAAATTATATGAGCAGTAATTGTTCCCAGTGTAGCACATACAGTAAGAAGTAGTTCTGTGTCCTGACTGTTGTAAATTGGCATAGCTCCACTGAAAGGATCATCTAGCCACCAAATATTGCAGAAAATATATGTAAAACATATATCAAATAGATGTAAAATGCATCTGTGATGTTGCATCTATGAAAGGATTATCCAAACTGAAGGAAATTTTTCACATAATTGTGCAGTAAAAAACTGAAAAAATCTAGCAGAGATTGGTAAATATAATTTTAAGTGTTGTTTTGAAATACAGAAATTCTATGTAGAATTCGTTCCTGAATTATAGAGAACAAAGAATGAGAAAGAGTGTTGGAAGACATATTCCTGTCTGTAAAGCCTGGGCAAAACTGTGCCTTCTGCATTTTCTAGACTTTTCTTTCCATGTGCCATGAAGAATTCTATAAAGATGGCCCTATAGGAAGAAGCACACTGAGATGCAGAATACTGCTGCATTCTCTTGCTAACCACTGAGCAACTCTAGGTAAATCACCATGTCTGCTTCAATTCTCTTTGTGTGAAGCAGAGACTGCTTCCACATTTCTGTCTTTTTTGTTTTTTGCCCCTGGAAAGTGTTTATTCCTAAATCTCCTACTGCATCTTTGTACAAGACACAGTGAAACCCTGATTTTGACTGGATAATTTGCATTCACTGACCAAAGGTCAAACAGAGCTGTCCAGATTTGCCAGTTTTCTTTCAGTAATTTAGAGTTGTGTCAATAATAAAGCTAAAAAAAAAAAAAGTGAAGATTTATCTCAGATTATTTGTCAATAAATTTTAAAATAAGTAAAAAAATGTAGTTTCCTGCGTGTTAAATCTTGTTTATTCTGCCATAAAAACTCACGAGTTTACAACTGAGTATGAGCCATTGATTAACAGTCTGTTATGAGAACTAATAGATTTATGTTTTCCACTACTCAAAGGGTATTAACCTTTCTTTAGTCAGCTTACTCCCATTCATGAAGTGGAACCATCAATACTTTAAGAAATGTTAACAATCTTTGAAATGTGCAGGATCTAATTTTTCAGTTACATCACAGACAACTGAAATTTGGAAGACTTGGGACCTAAAAATCACTAGTCCTTCCCCCTTCCCTGGAAAACCTTGTATTTTAAAAAAATGAAGTTGGAATAAAAGTTCGCAGTTTCAAAAACAATAGATCTATTTGTCATGCACTAATCGGTTGTACAGTACTGCTGCAGAGCTAATTCAGTGAAAGAAAAAAAAGAAAAAAAAAAAAAAGGCAGAGGGAAAGACGAAAGACAGCCCAGAAAATACTGCATACACATGGGTTGCCAGTTTTACAGGACAGTTGCCACTTACCTTTCAGGTGCATACTGCACAATTTCACTAGCCTTCTAGCCTTTAAACTATTACTCTTTGTGATGATAATGAAGATGGCAGGCAGCAGATGCTTCATCTTTACTATGAAAGAGAGGGAAAAGTGTGACTCTGGATTTTGGTAAGAAAATGAAGATTGTGATCAACGGACGCTTGGGAGATTAGCATAAACACTGTGTCCAAAACATGTTTAAAAATGTGGAGAAACTCATTAATGTTATAGCATATGACTACTTGACAGGGCTGAAGAAATATGATAAAGTTCATATTAGTGTACATACAAGTGGACTACCAAATAAACAATTCAATTATTTCAAACTCTCTCTCTTTTATTGTAAAGAACTTCTCCTTTATTCCTGATGCATGTTTCTTTTTTCATTTGTTCCGTTGAAAAACAAATAGCTGAGCTTTCTGAGCATGTGTGTTTGTTACCACCATTTGTTGTCTGTGAGCTAGTATGCAAGCTCTCTGAAGCCAAAGAACAGTAAAAGTGGGCAAGCTCTTCAACTCCCATGAAAATTAGAAATCAGATAGAAGAAGTGCAAGGGAAAAATAGAGAATGGCAGGATATATTTTGAAAGATGAAAGGAACCTAGAAGACCAGCAGTTTAATTAAACCAGAAGTGGATATGCTACAACCAGAGCACTCTTCTGTAAATGATACGTCGTTAAAAGACATTAAAGCTTCGTTCCTGTGTAAAATTTGCTACTGCTAAAATAAGATAAGAAAAACATGAGAGAGAGAGACTAAATTAATATTATAAACTCCAACCCCCTAAGAATAAAGATAAAGGACTGAAAGAAAAATACCTTTTAAATAAACTAATTCTGGAAGACATCAGAGAAAAAAAAAATATAGACTATTAGAATTTTTAAAAAAAGTAATAAGAGCTACAATGTTGATTATAATTATTTTCCTCTCTTCTACTGTCTTATTCATATGATCAAAACATTCTTCATAAACTTGACCAAGGTGTCAGAGCACTCACAGTACTATAGTAATCTTTTGTTGATGCATGTGGCCAAGAGAGGGCAATTTTTCAAAAGCAATCCTGTTTTTTTAATACTGTAGCTTTTAGGTATTCAGCATCTGAATTACAGTAGGCCTGCTTTCTAGGCGAGCTAAGTACGCCCTGTTCCACCTGATGTCTGAAGGATTTTGTGCGACATTTTTTGAGCCTACAGCATCACTCAGTGGTCACAAAAAATAGATGCATCCACTACCTGTAGCCAGCTCTGCAGCTCTGTCTTTAAGCTATGAATCACACAAGTCCATGGCAGAGTCAGAAGCAGAAGAACTTATACCTAACTACACATTTTTATTTTTCATAGCTTGATCATCCTATTAGGCTATGTTATGATAGTTTCATCAAAAAATTGGGAAACAGGTTCAGGAAAACATTGCTGAAGATGCGGTAACAGTGATATGATGCTTTTACTTTCTTTTGGCAAGCAAATATTAAAATACAAATGCTCAAGTGTAGCTGAACTATACGTGCTACTCAAACATGTATTAGCAATGTACAAAAGACTAGTAGATAACCTTCAAATCTGCAACAGGAATAATAGTTAAGGTCATTAATGAACTGAGCTGGTTCCATAAATGACCCAGAACAAACAGTGATTCATGGAAAGTCCATTCCAGGAAGACAGAAATAATTTTTTCCTTTTGTGTGTGTATGTGTGTTTTGATTTGGTTTGTGGGTTGTGTTTGTTTGTTTGTTTGGGGTTTTCTTGCTTGGTTTGCTTTTATTTATTGTTTGGTTTGTTTTCACTAAAGCAGCTGTTTTTACAATGGTTTTATTTGCTTGGATAAGGGCTTGCACTGCAGAGCAATTTGCAAGGTTAAGTATGTTGAATGAAAAAGAAAGAGTGGGAAAAAAACGTTTGTTGTGAAAATATGCTAGTACTTAAAAATTATATTTCTGTACAGTTAGTTGAGATGTGTTTGACATGCAAAAGAATCAAAATATTTTGGTCCTGAAGTCAATTGATGAAAAAGAGAAAATAAAGGACAGAAGATCCTAGTGTCTCCCAGTGCATTCTATTGTGGCACTATTAATTTCAAGCACTCCTTTCATAGCTTCCACCAGAAAAGGATATCAACTTTCTTTTCTTAGCCATACATTTTTAAGAAGTGACTATGTTCTCCTTTCTTGAGGGAGCCCCAGGGATCACAAGGTTTCTTAGTACTGCTACTGTGTAACTGATAAATAAAGAGTTGCATTCTGTTATTTACCTTCATATAGAAGTTAAAAAAATTGAATAGTAAAAACTATAACTATTAAGTTGGCATTAAAAGAGTAAATTCAAATATCCATGGACTATTGATGAGACAGATGGTGTTTGAGGAAAGACTGAATTCAAGCAGAGTTTAGGCTTGTTGTGAAGGCAATATTCTTACTCTGAGTCAAGTGTCAGGAGAGCTGAAGATGAAACATCTAGTTCAGAAATCTTATGCAAGATCATTAGCATATATAATAGTTAGTCTGTAAACTGAAACGAGAGTTGTTAGATAGAGAGATGACCTATTCCATGTTCAGATCTTCAGAGGGTTTGCAGGAAGCAAACTCAATAATTTCATCATATTACAGGATAAAGTGCACAGCAGAAGAGAAGCAAGAACAAAAAGGTGAAAAAGGGACCACTACCCTCCATAGGACCTGCAGGAAGTCGCAAACATGCCTTTGCTGGGCAGGTATTATGGGAAATCTAATCTCTTTTTTGTTGTCTACATTGTAGATTCACTGTTCTGACTATCTACAAATTAAGCTTAGTTTAAAATGTTATTAAATATGTGGTCTTAGAAATTGTTATGGAAGTACTCAAACTTTGCAAAATATGAGATTGTTCAGCTCTCAAGTTGTATTCATGATCTTAGGACTAGTTTCAGTATATGGGGTTGGCAATTCCTCTTGTGTTACACAAAAATTCCCTGATATTTGTCCCAGTATAAATGGATTTAGTTTTTAAGAGTCTGAGTTGTGATATATTCCTTTGAGAATCTTCTTTTTGCTTCCTTTTGCTTTTCACAATAATTGTTATCCGCATAACTTCCACAAGAGAGTTTGATGTTAAACTGCCAGATATGACATGGGTAAAAACCTGGGTCATGGCTAATATATTTGAATAAGCACAGAAGCATCCTCCAGCTCTTTTGAATTCGAGAAGTGGCAGCAACGCAGGTTCTGAGAGGAGATCCTTGAGTCTCAGAAAACTGACAGTAGTGACCCGCTAAGGAGAAATACTCACAGCTTACTGGGATGCTCAGCATAACACATAGTTGGAAAATCAGTATCTGTCAGGCAGAGCCTTCAAGAGGAAAGGATACAAAGGGGCAAGTAAAATTGTAACAAAAACACAGGTAGACAAAACAGGATAATTTTTAGAGAGAACTTCTGTCACCAAACGATCTAGGGAGAAAAAAAAACCAACTTTTCTTCAAGACCAAATGGCCTCATAAGAAATCCTGACAAAAAGAATGGAGACAGCAAATCCAATAGCGATGAAGAAATGCAGCTGGGGTCAGTTTATATTGTGCAACAAAGGTGAAAAAGGCCACAGCACAAACTGAAATTGCAGTCAATTGTGGAAGGAATCAATTCTTTTAGTGCTGCACTTATTTATAGTAGTTCATAAAAGTAAAAGGAATTTGTTCTATTCTCAGATAATCCATGTCTTTGTTTTTTTAATATAAATAGTGAGCTGCAAATATTACTGTTTAATACTTTAAACTGGATGTAGAACCTTTGACAAAAGTAATCCCCTTCCTTACACTGTGATGTAAAGAATCAAGTGGTTTTCAGTGGAGCAGTTTTGTGTACATAAAGGTGTAAGTGAGAACCACATTTGGACCAATGAGTGTAGTTTCTTGGGGATTGCTAAAGATTTTGAACAATTACATTTTTTTTTTTTTCCCAGATCAGTAGTTTTAGTACAGCAGAGTACTATCCTTTCCAGTTGTGTAAACTGAATTTTTATTGAAGATTTTAAAAACATTATTAAAAGTCAACAAAGGCCCTCAACATTTACATTTCAGAAGTGTTTTCAGATAACCTATATTGAATTAAAAAGAGATGTTGTGATAGTGCAATTTTAATTTTTAATTACTTTTTTTCCGAAGGAAAAAATGCTATCCTTCAGGATTTGTAACCTACTGGAATGTATGAAAAATTAAAAAAGAAGCATACAGGAAGTTAGCTCAAATTCGTGCCTTGGATGTCCTAAGAATAGGTATCTTCTGTGAATGGAATTGAAGCTTTTTCTTATAAAAGTGGTATTTTTATTATATAGAAGTTCAACCTGTATATATAGAAAGTACAGTTTTCCAAAGTGTTATATTTCAAATTCTATCCCTTCTCTCTCATTCCTGGACGAGCAGGTGGTCAGAACAGGAAGCAGGAATTCATTTCATGGAAGTATGGTATCATGTAAAGGACATCAATATTTTCTCTAGGGGAAAACTAAACGATGCGCTCCTTAAAATGGCATCTGGTAAGTCCTTCAACCTAAAGATGTCCATGAAGCATGGTTTTCTAGTATTGGAACCTATAACGTTAGTTTGTCCTGAGGGCTTGTTTTGCTCTTTGTCTGTGACTGATATAAAATAATATGGCTTTGGAGTGGCAAGGATAGTTAATGTTGTTAATGACTCCCTTGCACTGTAGTGATAGGACAATTGCTACATAGCATAACATCTCTAAGCACTTTTGAAACTGCACTTTAAAATTGATTTTTATAATCATGTAAGAAAGAAACACAGCCAACAGCAAAATCTGTTGCTATATTTAAGCAGTATTACCAAGGGGAACGCAATGCTACAGAAGTATATACAGTGATTCTGACTCCTCATTTCATCATATATTTGCTCTTGGCCAGACCCTGCCTGAATTTGAGTCATGCTGACAATTAGGATTCAATTTCTGCTGATGACTGCCTTTTCAGTAATCACAATTAACTCTTGGTTTAATCTAGTTTCTAGAGTGGTATATTTTCTTTATCAGTGGCCCTAATAATGGTATATCTCATTAACATTATGAATACTGTATTTTATGCCTGGTCAAGAATCAACCCCTTTGGGGGTAATGCTGAAGAATGTGGCACTTGTCTTAATCTTCTCGACAGGTTCTGTAGGGGAACAAACATGAATGCCCCCTCACTTGCATTTGCATTCTTATCTTTGGGGATGCAGCCTTCAAGGAAGCAAAGAACTGATCACACTCAGCTGTTGAGACTTCCCATGCTGCTGTCTATCTGGATGAAAGTGGCAGACTTGTCAGTCACAAAGCAAAAAAAAAAAAAGGAACTGAGTTCATGAAATGGGGATAGTTAAGAACTGTCATTAGCTATATTCCTTAAAAGGACACAAAGCATGTGTCACACTTACTGTTAGGCCAATGGATAGGTGAAATCTTGCAATCAGCATTAAGAGGGGAGAAATGAAAGGAAGAGCTACTTACATTGCCTTGTTACCTGCATTGTTTCAATAAATTGCGCTGTTTTCTTTATACAGATGGTAAATGTTACCACATCTACAGCTCTTACCTATGTATCCACTGCTGATGCTCAGAACACATCTCCTGCAAGCTTAAGGCTCAACGATCTGTCATCTCATTAAGCCTTTGGAGACAGTTATGCCTCAGGGGGCTCAGTCAATCAACAGCAATAGAGAAGAACTGCATTTCAAATTTACTTATTTATAGGACTTGAATAACCGGTGAAAGTGGGTGCAAAAGACTTTTAAAGTAAATGTGCAATCATCATCATAACTTGGAATCCGAACACATGACATTCAAAGTTGTGCAAATTGCTTATGTTTCAGAAGACTCACCAGAGCTAATCGGCAATCAGAGATCTCTCAGCTGGTATGCAAAACAGGAAAGAGGGAGAAGGGCAGCAAAATTACTAGGAAAATGGTGGAGATGAACAACTGAAAGAGATCACTCAATCAGTAATATCGCCAGCAAAAGGTGCAATAATACAGTTGTCATCAATTGTCTTGTGTACATCAGCAGGGGAATACCCACAGAAACCATGACTACAGCATGGTTATACTCTATCCCAACAGGTACTCAAAGGATACTGCCTATAATCTGCTGTGTTTGAAAATGCAGAACAGGCAGGACAAGGCACACTGTTTTAAACTACTACCATACACATGATACTGGAGTGATGGACACAAAGCTGAAGAACATTGTGTGGGGTGATTGACTTAATATTTCTGGGACTGAGATTTCAGCTTCTTCTAGTGACAGACTTAATTATGTCTGTCTGAGTTTTCAGGGCACAGCATTACATAGCCTTTCAGGAACTGGATGTCTGGCATCTGCATTAATATTTTGATTTCTCTTTTTAATTCCCTGGCTTTGTGTGAATAAGAACACACTAAATAATATGAGACATAGAATGAGTCCTCCTGTACTTATTGTCCTCCCTGTGTTTGCTAAACGTGTATCCAGAGTGACTATATTGCACAGACCATAACCCTCTATGTAAACAGCAGTGCTCAAACTCCAAGCCTTTGCTGCTCCTGACACTTATTGCTGCCAAGATCTTCCACCCCATTTCTATAGGTCAGTTTTTATTCTGTATTAATGTGGCCATGTAAAAAATGGGTTGGTCAATGCATTTTGTTCCTACATGGTTCTATTGCATGTGGTTTGCAATGTTGGGGTGTTGAATTCTGGAAGCAGTGGGTCATATCCTCAGAAAATATACATCAGTATATCTAGAGAAGTTATTAAGTAAAACCTTTTATACCAGACAAAGAGCAGTAGTCCTGTAGCATGTGGATTAGGATTTCTAAATTGATAGCAATAACTTTTCTACTCAGCTTTTTTTCCTTTAACATCTAGCTCTTCTTAAATCACAGATATGTGTGTATCCTTTACAGTTTTAAATACTGACAGCTGCCATTTCTGTTATTGATTTGATCCTCCCTTTATTCTGCCTCAGTAAACTATTCTTGTGGAAATTACATTTTATTACATGTCTCAAGAGCACACAGGATAGTCTGAGGATTTTAGTACAGTTTCTCCTAATTTGCGAAAATCAGGCCCCCACACAAATGATTAAGTGTGCAAAGCCTAATTTTTTTTCTGTAATTATTTAGTGTTTTAGACTGTGGTGCCAGAAATTATGTCTGAATTAAATCTGTAAATATTACTTTTTATTTAGTAATATGTCTGCATATCTGTTTGGTATGAAAGCTTTAAAATTATATGATTAGTAAGAGTTTTCTTAAAATCACAATTTCAAGAGTTAAAATGAGAAATGCTGAAAGAAATCCTATTGTTAGCATTGGAATACATATTTTCACATAAAAGAATTGAAGATCAATTGCTATTTCCTGAAGAAAAAAAGGAAGTACCTCTTAATTGTTAAATGTTATCTTCCAGTCAAGAAAACAAGAATGTGAGACAGTCTGCTTTGGCACATGATCAGAGAGGCATTCTAAAACAGGAATGAAGCAAAGTAGTTAATGCTAAGAGTATTACTCAGCTGCCATAGAGGTACCTCAAAAACTCCCACTAATTTCAACAGGAGTTCAACTTAGATGTATGTTTACAAATCATTGACAAGAAGTTTGATTAAGGAAAAATATCAGTAGAAAAATGTTTTTAATACAAATGCCACTACAATACAAGATCTTATACTCTATTGTCTTACAGGAATGGATAACAAGCATAAAGCTATTACTTTAGAGTAGTTATATAGGTACTAAACAGTTGTGAAAGAAAAATCAGCTACTTTAGAATAAATACACTGAAATTGAAATACATTAACTTCCCCTGCTCTAAGACTGGAACTTATCCAGTTGTAAAACAGCCTGAAAAAATACACTAAAAAGTCAGCATTTATTCACAGTTTAAATATACATAAATTAGATTCATTTTCACAGTTAGTTACAGATCTGTTATTGCCATGATGTATTCTATGTTAGTATAGCTTCAGATGTCATTAGATTAAAATTATTATATTTGGGAAGATGGCCTCTGTACTGCTGCAGGACAATTCCTAGTTTAGAAAATAAGAAAATGATATTGAATAAATCAGAAAATATTCTGGAACATATGCATTTAAGAAACAGTGAACATGTGTTATATATGCTTCTCTCCACAAAAACTGCAGAGAACATATACTTGCTACTGATCTCAGCTGTAGAGCATAGGCATTCAGCTCAAGTTTTTTTCCACAGTCATGTCATATGGTCTTCCATCTAATACCTGTGTCAACCACTATGATAACAACATTTTAAAAAACTTGATTATCTTTCTATTTTTGATAGAATAAAATTATTTTCTTCAGATAAAACAGCAAAGCAAAGGAACTGAGGGTGCAAGACACCTTATAAAAGTTATATCTGTAGGCCATACCAAACCAAACATACGATGAAATTTCCTGATGTCTACACTCTCCTACAGATTACATTTGACTATCATTATTTTCCAGCTTACAGGTAGTACTCAAAGCAGATCTGATAGTAATCGACATGAGTTTGGTAGCTATGTCATTTTTTTTTCTCCTTTTATTATTTCAACTTGCATAGATAACACTCCCATATGGAAATCAGTTGCTACCACTTATTTTTTACTGTTTATAAAGTAAGTTTCATAGCTCCCACATGCAGATCACATGCAGGAAGTAATCATCCCCTAATACCAGGCATACTCTTCCATCCCAGCTGTCTCACCTGCACACACACACCCTGATGCACAGACCCCAGAATTGTATCTGAGATGGGAGAGTTAAAATCATTACCAATAATACTGTATGCCCATAAGTAAAGCTTAAGATAAAAAAAGCCAAAAACAAAAACAAAAAACCCCACCACAATAGGTTCAATCTGCACTAAAAATTGTAGGCAAAATCACACTGCAACCTCCTCTGAATAATGCAATATATTATAAAAGCCCTTGAAATATTATTTCAATCCCCTCCGATTAGCTGGATTTTTTCTTCGTATTGTATAATGGTCCAATTATCAGAAAAGGAATCCAACTTCCTTGCCAAGAAGTGTGAGGTAACACCATCATGTCAAAATAAGGTCTTTGGTTTGTTTTTCTCCACGGTAAGCACTGAACATCTTTCATTCGTATTCAGTAAGGAAGTACTCCCCAGGCATCCAAAACTCATACCCTGGTTCCAGTTTGAGATTTGATTATCCACCTTAATCCCATTAGACATTGATCTTTTAAACAGCAGGAAAATTGCTGACAAAATGGCACCAAGAACATTAAAATTCCATTCACAGGGGGAATTTAATATTACAATTAGTTGGAGTAGCAACATAAGCATTGCAATTGTTTACATTTATTTATCTACTGAGTGAGAATTAAAAATGTTGAAGGAAATATCAAAAGCAAGTGTTCTGTAAATGGAAGATGGAGGATGAAAGCAAAACAATTTCAATTTCTAATGAACAGGACTGTTTCCTTTGCTTCTAACTTACGTGTTGTTGCTAACTTTAATCTAGTTATTAGAAAATGGGACTCTTTCCTTCTCTGCACAAATGAAATGCATGCATTTCTTTTAGAGCTATGTTTATCAGAAATAATCTCTTAAAGAATTGTGTGCTGTAAGGAAATCTGAAGTTTTCCATCATTTGGGGAATCAATCTGATGGCAAATGCTTAAGTCCTATTTACAAAACCAACTGTGCTGGAGGGGGTCTCATCTCTACTTCCTTTTACTGAATGCCTTTATCCCAAGACCGGTGCATACAGCCTTGACTCTTTCCTGACAGACGTTTGCCTAACCCATTTGAAACAATCTCTAATGATAGGGATTCCAGTCTTCTGAAGCAACCAGTTCTGGTGTGCCACCCTCATTACTACTTGACTTGTTTCCTTAGTGTCTAGCCTAGATCTCTCTTGCTACAGCTTAGGCAATGACCTCTTTTTCAGTCCATCCTGGTTATGGACACTGCATTTCTCCTTCCTCTGTGCATATTTGAAGGTCATCACGCTCAAATGATGGAATGGACAGACAATAACCTCATAAAGCTCAACAAAGGCAAATGCAATGTCCTGCCCCTGAGGGAGAGTACCTTCATACATCAGTGCAGTTTGGGGCCCACTTGGCTAGGTAGCAACTATACAGAATGGGACTTGGCAATCCTGGCAGATAATGCCTTGAAAATGAGTTTGTCATTTGTTTTTCTAGTCAATTCTTTCTGTAGATGTTTTTGTGTATGAAAAAGAGTTATTGAGAAGACACAGATGACTCTTCTCATGGGTGCACAGTGGAAGAAGGGAAAATCCCATGAGGTCAAACAAGTGAAATTGCAGCTGAACGTACAGACGAATCTTCCCCATGAGAGTGTTTAAACACTGGTTTAAACACTGGTTACCCAGAGAGGTTGTGAAACCTCCGTTACTGCACGTTTTGAAACCTCAGCTCCATAAGGCCTCATGTTACCTGCTTTAAGCTTGAATTTAGCCCTGCTGTGAGCATTTTGGATAGGAATGTGAAGTTCTGATAACAACCTTCAGCCAACTAGGAACAAGTGAATGAACATCCAGAAAATCCAAACGCTTTGAAAGGAGACACATAATATTAATACGCTGGAAAGCAGACTAAAAACAGGCAGGCTGAGAGCCTTCAAACATGCTGAACAAATGCACAGAATTCAAATACTTCAGGACTTCAAGAATTTACTAACATAGACATATTTAAAGGTATTTTATTCATAATGCACAATGTGCCTCTTGACATTAGCTTATAGCTGTACCTTCTACCCTTGCAAGCCATTCCTACACACCTTTTCATGAAATATTTTCCAATTCCGCAAAACTGGGCCAAAACACCTTTGACTTATTGTGTCATTAATTTTAGGATTCTATTAATATTAAAAAAAAATCACTCTGGATTTGGGAAAAAGAAAAAAGACAGAAATATCATAGAGTTGTTGAAAATCTCAATTTTATTCTCCCTATTAAAAAGAGAGTGGGAAAAAATTTTAATTACTTCTTTGCTTTTATGTGGCACTTAATTTTTTTCTTCCTTATTTTTCTATGTTTAAAGGCTAGTTACTTTAGTAGTAAGCATCCATGCAAACAAGTGGGAAATGTAGTAGTTGAAAGGAAATAAATGAAAGCATGCATAAGAGTGTGCAACTGTGAAAGTAAGAATACACATTCACAGTGATGAGGGTTAGGAAACCATCTTTAAGAGGAGTAGTAATGTGAATGGTAAAATATTCAGTAAATTATATATATATTCCTCTTTTTCAGATTTTTCTCTATGAAGTAGCAGCATTTTGGACCTAGTGTATTAACTTTTCAGAAGATTGTCTTAATTTCATGTCTATTTTTTCTACTTAGCCTTTCTGAAGATGTACATTGGTTATACAGCACCCCACCGCACCGTAAAAATCCAGTTCCATATTGTAAAAGATGGTTTTGGTTGTTTGTTTCCTGCATAATCTTTGTGTTTGGAAGGGGTGGCTATTTATTTTTATACAATGTTTTCACTATTAAAGGAGAGAGAAAAAAGAGGAGTAAATTGAATATGGGTGTAAAAGTACCTATGAGAGATTTTATTCTGAACTGCATGGATTATTTTATTGTGTCTATTCTGAATTGTATTTTACCAGACTTGGAACAAGATAAAGGAAAATCCCAGCATGCAGTCTCTTCCTCCTGTTAATATTTTAAAAGATACATATTGTACAGATAAGCCAATGAGGTTTACATCCCTTCCCCAAAAAATCTTTTCTGATCATTACAAGTACTTTAAAATGTGAATATAGGAAAGGTTTGTATCATTCTGCCATCAGTGACCACTGCTGACCAGAAGTGAAGAGCACCAGATAGGCAGACATTTGCTGCCCTCTTTTGGAATACACAAGTGAAGATCCAGCAGATGATTCAATGTGGTTTTGTTTCTGTCTGATGATTCCCTTTGCCACATTACTCACAATCAATGGATTTTTAGTCAACTACTTGGCTTACTGAATTAAAAAATTCATTGTTGGGTTAGGTACTTCAGCTTCTACCAAAAAAAAAAAAATATTTACTGAGATGGATTTTTCTAGTAGTGGGATATGTGGATACGCTGAACACATTCTTTAATAACTGAGTAACAGAACATTTATTTTAGTGCATAACTCTCATATTTTTTCTGTTAAGTTTAATAAAAGGGATTTTATGCAAATATGTAAAGTGGGTGAAATGTCCTTGAAAAAATAATAGAGTAGGTCTTTCTGTTGCAATAGAAAAAAAAAATCATAAAGAGTGGTAATATCTCATTATTATTAATATCTTTTAATTCATTATTTATTCTTTATTTATTCTGCCTTCACTTTGACCTGAATATTAGAACTAATAAACTAAGAATCAAATGAGATGCAGCATAAAATTTTAATCTGAAACACTACAGAAGTCTAAGTAGCTTATCAAAATTGTCATCTCCTACAAACACAGCAAGGACATTATCAGCAAGCTATCAGAGACCCTAAATGGGGCATTAGGACAATAGAAGTAGAATATAATACTCGCCAAGGTCACCAGAAATGTACTAGAAGAAATGGCTGTTTGAAAAGAAAGCAAGGAGAAGTGTTTGGAAGCAGTTATGTTGCTAAATTAAGGAGTTTCTGCTAAGCAGGATGGGTTGTTAAAGGTAACATTATTTTATGCAGAAAGAAAAGTTCATTTACACTACAAACAATCACTGTACACATAGGTTAATCTGTACCAATGTTTTTTTACTGGATTTTTTTTTATCATGATTGTAAAAGACAGACACCATTTTCACTACCTTTTAAATTTTTGGACTGGAAAACGGGAAAACATCAAGCAAATTAAATAATCCTTTTTTATTCAAAACAAATATCATCTTATACCATTTTTATACACGCTAACTGTTTCAACACTGTGCTTTAAGGAACATACTATGTAGTAAAAACAGAATACAGCAATTCCTATTTTTATCAAACTCTTTTGAATAAAATTCACTAAAATCAATTCTCTATGCTACATGACAGGTCTCAACTCTGACACCGGATCCTGGCTGTTCTCCATGTTTAAGTAGTAACAATGACTACTTTCATGCAATGTCTGTTTTATGTCTAGAATAGGCTCTATCAAGCTCCAAATCCAAATTCTGATAGGAGTTTAAGATCTCTATCTCATTTGTGATCTGACTGGTTCTGAGTTACAGACCACGGTTACTGGGCTATCAGGGTCTAAAATTAATTCTATCACTTGGTGTGATTTCTGTCATTGAGACTACTAAATTAATTTAAATGTTGATAATGTTTTATCAACATCGTTTAATATGAAGAAGAGGATTTTAAGTAGCTGTGTATCTTTTAGAAGGTAACTATATGGTGACAAATTTGACACATTCAATGCAATGACTCCACAGCCCCAATTCAGTAAAGAATCATTAAGCAAAGCACTTATATAGTACTTTTCCAAAACAGGGCTTACTTCCTAGAGAGGAAGTTACAAAGATATTAATACATAGGACTCTAAAGCTTGTTTAGATTATATACAATGTTGAAGCATTTCTTCTCCATTACTCACCTGTTTATTAACCTTTCAATCTTAGAAAGCTTTTGGCTGTAAAATACAAAATTTCTGTGACACATTATGCATTTTTGCAGTATAAATATATCTCTCATTGCTAAGAAGGACACAGGAGCCAGATCAAAACTTATAATTACTCTATCATTTTCCTTGTTGACTCTGGACTTAGTGAGATTAACAGTGTATTTTTCTGTACACTTTAAAAATTTAAAATCAATTCATCTCTTCCACATTTGGGGATTTTATGCCAGTTTTTTGGGGGAGTTGTGGGTTTTTTTGGTTTTGTTTGTTTGTTTGTTTGGTTTGGTTTGGGGTTTGTTGTTGTTGTTTGGTGTGTTAATTGGTTTTTTTTTTTTTAGTTCTCAGTTAACAGACTTAATTAAACTTCCAATTTGATCTTCCAAATTCAGGATACCCTTAAAATGTTGTTTTGGGAAATCTTAAGCATATTTTTATTGTACACTACCTCACTGTTAACCATGTTTATTTATTATTCCTGGTATTGTGTGCATAAACACAGGAGTAGAAGCAATCCTGACCAAAATATATGAGGCCATCAACAGTGCGTCTTTTATTTCTTGCACAGTACTTCCACATCTGCAGTGGAAATTCCCAAAGAAACTTACCAAAGAAACTCTTTCACAGATTCATGTAGAAAAACCCAGTGTATCTACTGCACATTACACTGCATGAGGCATCCTGTATTCTTCTTCATGCACTGAGATTTTTTTTTTATTTTGACAAAAAAAAAAGTATGTGTTCAGACTTCATTATTTTTTTAATTTTTTTTTTTTTAAGGGAGGCTCTTTCAGTTGTTATAGTCTGCTAACCCAATGTCATATCTGTTATTCACAGAAGAATTCAGAAAACACTGGATGAATCTCTGTTATTGTCTTTAGAACCTCAGTGAATAATATTAGTCTAAGCCTACCAACTGAAAAAGTGCATTTCACCTACCGCAAACATGGCTCTGTCTGATTCTGATATAACCCTTGAAATCAACAGAAAATTTTCCTAGAGTAAGAGAAATCTAACTTGTTTAAAGTGGAGCTTGAAATGATTTATCAGTGTCTGCACAGCCTATATTGGAATTCTACCAAAGCAGATTTATCAGATGCTATAACAGAAGAGAATTTTTATTTATCTTTTACTTCTACTTCACCTGTAGTACAGGAGCTTGAAAACTTTCTCAGCCGTAACTACAGCATAATTTCTGCCAGTGGTGCTTCCGAATATGCAATCAGTCACTGTCATTCATAAATTATTATGACTTTATAAAGCAGTGTATGGGGAAGAGAGTTTAGGAGCCACAGCACTGGTGATCTCAGACAATAGATCACTACAATGTCCTTCAAGGCTATCTATGGAATGGCTTATGTACTGTCTGTACAATTCCCCATGTAGCTATTCAGCTGAACTGATTGTTATAAAGAATTTGTATAGGTAGCATTAGAGTTTCCTTAAAAGATTTTACTAGCTTATGTTACAGCGGCTGTTACTAGCCATGTTTTGAACAGATCTTTCCGGCTATACCTGCAAAATTCACAACTGCACCACTACATTTGTAAAAAACCTACTTTTGCGTTTGTGCATAAAATCTGAGGGTATGTATTTCTACGCATATTGATTTGTGTTTTTGACTAGAGTGATGATGAATGTAATAATTACAGCAACAACACCTACAGCGAGAACAGACTAAATACTAACCAGAAGTTCAGATTTTATCACCTTTCCCCTGTGGGCCAAATATAACATGAAACTTTTGAAACATATAAACATTATACCATAAAATGATACTTGTGCTTATGTACTCTGTATTAAGCTTTCCGTGATACTTTCCTTTCCTTTCCTTTCCTTTCCTTTCCTTTCCTTTCCTTTCCTTTCCTTTCCTTTCCTTTCCTTTCCTTTCCTTTCCTTTCCTTTCCTTTCCTTTCCTTTCCTTTCCTTTCCTTTCCACACCTTTCCTTTCCACACCTTTCCTTTCCTTTCCACACCTTTCCTTTCCACACCTTTCCTTTCCTTTCCACACCTTTCCTTTCCTTTCCACACCTTTCCTTTCCACACCTTTCCTTTCCACACCTTTCCTTTCCACACCTTTCCTTTCCACACCTTTCCTTTCCACACCTTTCCTTTCCAAACCTTTCCTTTCCTTTCCTTTCCTTTCCTTTCCTTTCCTTTCCTTTCCTTTCCTTTCCTTTCCTTTCCTTTCCTTTCCTTTCCTTTCCTTTCCTTTCCTTTCCTTTCCTTTCCTTTCCTTTCCGCACCTTTCCTTTCCGCACCTTTCCTTTCCGCACCTTTCCTTTCCGCACCTTTCCTTTCCTTTCCGCACCTTTCCTTTCCTTTCCGCACCTTTCCTTTCCGCACCTTTCCTTTCCGCACCTTTCCTTTCCTTTTCCGCTCCCTTCCTTTCCGCTCCTTTCCTTTCCGCTCCTTTCCTTTCCGCTCCTTTCCGCTCCTTTCCTTTCCGCTCCTTTCCTTTCCTTTCCATTCCGCACCTTTCCTTTCCGCACCTTTCCTTTCCTTCCTTTCCTTCCTTTCCTTCCTTTCCTTTCCTTTCCTTCCTTTCCTTTCCTTTCCTTTCCTTTCCTTTCCTTTCCTTTCCTTTCCTTTCCTTCCGCACCTTTCCTTTCCGCACCTTTCCGCACCTTCCTTTCCTTTCCACCTTTCCTTTCCTTTCCACACCTTTCCTTTCCGCACCTTTCCTTTCCGCAGCTTTCCTTTCTTTCTGCACCTTTCCGCACCTTTCCTTTCCTTTCCACACCTTTCCTTTCCGCACATTTCCTTTCCGCACCTTTCCACACCTATCCTTTCCCGCACCTTTCCTTTCCTTTCCACACCTTTCCGCACCTTTCCTTTCCCCACCTTTCCTTTCCTTTCCGCACATTTCCTTTCTTCCTTTCCTTTCCTTTCCTTTCCTTTCCTTTCCTTTCCTTTCCTTTCCTTTCCTTTCCTTTCCTTTCCTTTCCTTTCCGCACCTTTCCTTTCTTTCCTTTCCTTTCCGCACCTTTCCGCACCTTTCCTTTCATTGTCCGCACCTTTCCTTTCCGCACCCTTTCTTTCCTTTCCTTGTCCTTTCCTTTCCTTTCCTTTCCTT